>NW_017673151.1:89651-98996 GCF_001879085.1 Nicotiana attenuata
GAGGAGGCCTATTTGAGCCTTTAATTGCTACCAGTTCCCCTCTAATTGTTTACGTGTTTTGATTGTCGCCCTAGCTTTTTAAACTTTTTAAACTCTGAGAAGCCTAACTCCCTCCCCTTTTAGGATTAGTAGTCTTAAATGCCTCCGGGACTGATAGGTGGGACGGGTAATAGCACGCAGTAGGTAACGATACCATTCCGCACTTAATACCTTAACGGGGTGGGAGGGTAGACATGGAGATGATGATCACACGATAACACCATGCGTACGATTGGCTACCAGTGTTGTGTGGATGATCCATGTGTTTTACAAACCTAGGACCCCTTTCCTTTATGTAACTTTGTTATTATCAATAAAATTCTGTCTTTGTTTCAGCCACCCAAAACTCTTCTTTAATTTACTGCACTATTCTTGTCTTCTAAATTTTCATTTTTTGTATTTAAATTTCTGTACTTGGACGTTTTCTTAAACAAAGTGTGAGACCACTTAGATCCTAATTTCAATATGCTTGTCACGTACCTATTTGCAACCTTTGTGTATAGAATTTTTGTTTGCATTTAAAGTCACAACATAGCATGGCCGGGAATCACACTAGTGGATCTTGAGGGGTGCCTAACACCTTCCCCTCGAGATAATTTCTAGCCCTTACCCGAACTCTGGTTTTCCAATTCAAAATCCTTAGTGTCCTAATGCACTTAATCATTAGGTGGCGACTCTTCAAATCCAAAAAACCCAATTCCCAAACGGGAATAGAGTTGTCTTCCCAAATGTCGTAAACCCGATTTCGCGAGGAAAAGGGGGCGTCGACAGCATGGCGACTCCGCTGGGGATTCTTTAGGCTTTTACCACTTCATGTTATATGTGACTTTATTGTTTTCTTTTATTGCTTTGTTTAATGCCTTTATTCGAAACTGACTTGGCTTCTTGTGTCTTTTTTTTTCTTTAACGCTTTCATTTATTGCTTTCCTTCAATACCGTTGTAATTTTTGAGCAATTATTGTAATTATTATGAACGTGATAATACGTGACAATTTGTAATTGCATCTTCAACATTATATTCCACTCGTGCCAAATAAATACCATAGCAACGCTCTATGAGTGGTTGCGCTCTTCCAATATTATTACCCCCTAAATTTGGCAAAGGCATATTTGCGGTAAAACCAGTCGATCAGCGGTGCAGTCGACGGTTCCGTGCCTTTCCCTCTTGAGTTGTCCTCTCAAGGGTACCGGTCTAGCACCCCATAGAAACCTTATTCTATTTAACTGTTCATGCATCACTGTCAAACCTAGTCGAGTCAGTTATGCTGTCCACATAATGACTCTTTAAGATAGCCTTGTCCAAAGTCCACTGGGTTTCCTTGGAACCCAAACGGACAACACCATATTATGTGCATTTATTTGGAGAACTAAATGCTTTTATGCTAATTATTGGTTTAAATAGTCGAGTCCGGTGGGGGGATGGTCTTAACCCTTTTTTTTTTGCAGAAAATGGAGAACAAGGTCCCCGACTTCGGTATGGTCAGTATACCCTCACTCTTGTTGACCTGGTGGAGGAATCTCCCATCAAGTGACCAAATCAATGAATGGAAAGAGAGGGTCGCCAAGGCTAGCGAAAAGCTGGAATATCTGGAATACAGTCTGCTGGAATTGGAAGGAAAAGTAAGAAAAAGAGTCACTAATTGCCAGAACGCTGAGGAAAACGAAGGAGAATGCCTGGCAAAGGCATTTTTATTGGTGAACCTACGCGAGCTGGAGGATTTGATCAACGAGAGCATTCAACCTGCGGAAGGTCCTTCTAGGACCAAGTAGTTAGGAGTCTTTTCTTTTGCTTTAAAATGTAATAAGGCCCACGGCCATTAGTGACATTTTTATTTTATGCAATCTTAGTGTCGTTTTGGGATTCGTCTTATTTTTATCAATAAAATGAGGCATTTAGCATTATAAGTTCTCCAAATTAACTTGTCGCTAGGCCTACCTCGGGCACAACGAGGCACCCAATTTAGGACACGATTCATATTCTTATACTACGTGTTTAAATATTGCAATATTTTTCTCGGAATCCATACTAACTTGTTACCTTTTTGTTTTTTCTTTTATTTTTATTCCCCTCCCCAAAAGGTTAGTTCGTGCACTCTGGCATCATCATCCTACTCCACAAGATCTAAGGGCCCTCCACCTCCTCCTCCTCCAAGTCCTATCAAAAACAAGAACAAAGCAAAAATGGAAGACTTGAGCAACATCAGAAAGGAGAACTCAGCTGAAAGGGTAGAGGTTCCTCAGGGTATTCAGGTGTCCAAAGAAAGTGCCGCCCAGCTCGAACAGAAGCTACTGAAATTTCAAGAAGAACTAGACCAAGTCCGGAACTTGGCGAGCTTGTCATTCTCCCTCACTACTCCAGACGTCAACTTTCCCAATGCTCAACACCCCATACCTCCACAGAACATCCCGAAGCCGCAGAAACAACCCGCTACTCATCAAAATTGCAACACATGTCACAACAACACCCCACTCCTCATCCCTGAACCACCAAATGATCATCCCCACCACACTCCCATCTATGTGGAAACCCTACCACAATACACTCAGCCCATTACAAACACACCGGAGTCTGATGACAAAGACTCTCTCATCAAGAACCTAGCCGCCGAGCTCAAGAAACTGACTAGCCGAGTCCAGGGTGTTGAAGGAAACAAAGGTATTGAAGGGCTGAATTATGAGGATCTTTGCATTCAGCCAGACGTCGAACTTCCCGAGGGGTACAAACCTCCCAAGTTCGAAATGTTTGATGGCACAGGAGATCCCAGGGTCCATTTGAGGACATACTGTGATAAGCTGGTCGGAGTCGGAAGAGACGAAAAGATTCGCATGAAACTCTTCATGAGAAGTTTGAAAGGCGATGCGCTATCTTGGTACATTAGCCAAGATCCCAAGAAGTGGACAAGCTGGGTAGGAATGGCGTCCGATTTCATGGACAGGTTCAGATTCAATACAGAAAATGCACCAGATGTCTTCTACATCCAGAATCTGAAAAAGAAAACTACTGAGACATTCCGCGAGTATGCTACTCGATGGAGATCCGAGGCTGCTAAGGTCAGGCCGGCCTTAGAAGAAGAACAGATGAACAGATTTTTCGTCCGAGCTCAGGATCCACAGTATTATGAGAGGCTAATGCTGATAGAGGGCCAGAAATTCTCCGACATCATCAAGCTAGGAGAAAGGATTGAGGAAGGTATTAAAAGTGGTATGGTCACTAATTTGGAGGCATTGCAGGATACCAACAAGGCTCTACAGTCTGGTGCCAAGTCCAAGAAAAAGGATGTGAGTGCCGTGATGGTTGCACAGAGAACCAAGTCCCCAGTAAAATACCAAGCCTACCCGGTACCCCCTCTCACATACCAACCTATCCCCAATTACCAAGCACCTCCGCCCTCTTACCAAATTCCATCACCTGCTTACCAATCATCTCCCTCCCCCACATATCAACCTACCTCACCAAGATATTCCCAACCCGCACCCATCTACCAAGCCTATAATGCTCATCCTTCTCACTACCAATCACCTCCCGCCCGCCAAAACTTCCCCAGGACACGCCCTAATTTTGACCGTAGACCTCCCAAGCAATACACCGCCATCGCCGAGCCAATCGACTAACTATATGAAAGACTCAAAGCAGCCGGTTACGTCACCCCAATCCCCGCCATAACTCCAGAAAATCCTTCCCAATGGGTCAATCCAAACAAAACTTGTGCATACCATTCCGGCATGAAAGGGCATACCATTGATGAGTGCCGATCTTTGAAAGACAAAATCCAAGCTCTAATTGACAACAAAATCATCATGGTGAAGGAGCCTGCTCCTAATGTTCGCAACAATCCCTTGCCTGATCATAAGGGTGGAGGCGTGCATATGATCGAGGTAGAAGATGATTGGGACCTCAAAGGGTCAATTGGATTGATTGCCGAAGGTGACGAGCCCAAGAAACCAACAGTCACACTGAATCCAATCGTAGTCCAGATCCAGCCCTCTGGGGATGCTAAAGTAAACATGTCCGTGCCTCTCGAGTTTGAAACACCGTCATCCACAAAGACCGCAGAGCCAATTGAGGTGGAGTTTGGGTCTCCGAAAGTACCATTTGAAGTTGCTGTATTACCTCCCAAAACAAGGGTGCCCATTCCTGTAGCAATGTCAGCCATAACGCCATTCCATACACAGGCCATTCCTTGGGATTATACCGCCGAGGCAAGAAGGAAGGGGAAAACTAGGTCTGGGGAAGCAATTGCAGCACAGGGTATGACCAGAACCGGCAGAATTTGTACTCCGGAGCACTTAGCTGAATCAAATAAGCAGGCCTCTGGACGACCTATTGAAACTGGGCCCGATGATCTCTGGCGGAAGATACAGGAGAAAGAATACTCAGTTGTCGATCAATTAAATAAAACACCAGCGCAGATCTCCATTCTAGCTCTACTACAGAGCTCCGAGACACACAAGAATGCCCTGATGAAGATACTGAGCGAGGCATATGTACCCAGTAACATAACTGGAAGAGAGATGGCAAACATGGTCGGGCAGATATTGGAGAGTCATAAGATCACTTTCCACGAGGATGAGTTGCCCCCTGAAGGTTTAGGCCACAACAAAGAGTTGCACATCACTGTGCAATGCGAAGACTATTTCATCACCAGGACTTTGATTGATGGAGGGTCTAGCCTCAACAAATTTCCATTGGTGACCCTTAGAACATTGGGGAGAGTCTACATGAAATCAAGGATGGGGCTATCAATATCAATGCTTTTGATGGTTCCCAAAGGTCCACTATTGGGGAGATCAGTTTATGTCTGCAAATGAGACCAACTTGGTTCGATGTTGATTTTCAAGTAATAGACATCCCAGCATCATACAACTTATTACTGGGATGACCTTGGATCCACGCCGCTGGAGCTGTAGCATCAACCCTGCACCAGGCAGTGAAATGTGAATGGAATCACCAGGAGGTGATTATTCATGGTGACGGGAGTAACCCCATATACAGTCGCCAAAACATCCCAGCGATTGAAGGAAGAAGGAAGCTAAGAGGAGAAACCTACCACCAGATTGAGCGAGTCAACGCCGTGGACAAAGATAAGTGGTAGGATAACAAGATAGAAAGTATACTGAATTGGAGCGGGTATGAACCTGGCAAAGGGCTCGGCAAGAACCTCCAAGGAATCACCAAGCCTATCAAACTGAAGAAACATGGCACCACTTTCGGGTTAGGGTATGGATATACTTGGCAAGAATTCAAGAACTGGTCGCCACCATGGCGAGGCCCTTACTACCCGCTGGAGCACCCAATACCCCGCCTGGAGCAAACTTTCCAGCCAGCAGACATCATATATGGGTCAGAGGAAGATGAAACATTGGCAGCAATGAAGAACCTGTTCTTGGAAGATGACAATATGGACTGTCATGTCATTCTCGAGGAGGAAGGGGAGGAAGGCCCTTCCATACAAGCTGTGAGCCAAGGAGCGCGCCTCAACAATTGGTCCATCAGAACGACCAAAGCCCGGAAAGCTTCGGGGTAGCAAGGCTGAACAAAGCACTATGCATTATCTTTTACTTTTTTGCTAGTTGATTTCCCTTCAGTATTATCTTTAAAATTTTGAAAAGAGCTCCGATGTTCAAAACGATTTTGGAATTTATCAAAGTATTTCAGTTTCTTATAAGTCTCGCTCTTATTATTTTTTCTCTATCATTTACTTTATTTTACACAGCATTACTATTACTTATCTTGATGAACCGACGAGTGTGACATGCGACGAGGTAACGCAACAAACGGATATAGACTCAGAAGAGGATGAGATACCAGAAGAGATCGTTAAAGAGGTCGAGGACTTTGAGAATAGACCTAAGTCTAACCTGGACGAAACTGTGGTCGTCAACCTGGGGAATACAGAGAATGTCAAGGAAACGCGCATCAGTGTTCACCTGTCACCGTCAGAAAAGGAAGAGTACACGGAGTTCTTAAAAGAATACGAGGACATATTTGCCTGGTCGTATGATGATATGACCGGTCTCAATACATCTATTGTAGCTCACAAACTGCCAACAGATCCAACATGTCCGCCGGTAAAGCAGAAACTCAGAAAGTTCAAGCCAGATATGAGTTTGAAAATCAAGGAAGAAGTTACCAAACAAGTCAAAGCCAAGGTCCTCAGGGTAGTGGAGTACCCAACATGGTTAGCCAACATTGTGCCAGTGCCAAAGAAGCACGGGAAGGTTAGAGTCTGTGTCGACTACCGAGATCTCAACCGGGCCAGTCCGAAAGATGACTTCCCCTTACCGAACATACACATCCTGATCGACAACTGCACCAAGCACGAGCTGCAGTCATTCGTCGATTGTTTTGCCGGACATCATTAGATATGGATGGACTAAGAAGACGCGGAGAAAACGGCTTTCATCACGCCGTGGGGAATGTATTGTTACAAGATGATTCCGTTTGGATTGAAAAATGCTGGGGCCACCTACATGAGGGCCATGACTACTATTTTCCATGGCATGATACACAAAGAGATCGAGGTGTATGTAGACGACGTCATCATCAAATCCAAGAGAGCCACTAATCACATGGAAGATCTGAGGAAGTTCTTCAACAGACTGAGAAGATACAACTTGAAACTGAATCCCACCAAATGTGCGTTCGGGGTTCCCGCCGAAAAACTACTTGGGTTCATCGTAAGCCGCCGAGGAATAGAACTGGATCTGTCAAAGGTTAAAGCCATTCAGGAATTGCCACCGCCAAAGAACAAGAAAGAGGTTATGAGTTTCTTGGGGAGACTCAACTACATCAGCCGGTTCATAGCCCAGTCCACTATCATTTGTGAACCAATCTTTAAGATGTTGAAAAAGGACGCCGCCACTAAATGGACTAATGATTGTCAAAAGGCCTTCGACAGAATCAAGGAATACCTGTCAACGCCGCCAGTCCTGGTTCCACCCAAACCGGGTAGACCGCTATTGCTCTACCTTGCAGTACTGGATGGGGCATTCGGCTGTGTTTTGGGACAACATGATGAAACAGGGAGAAAGGAGCAACCCATCTACTATCTCAGCAAGAAGTTCACCCCGTATGAGGCCCGGTATTCCCTGCTAGAGCGCACGTGTTGTGCTCTGACTTGGGTAGCTCAGAAGTTGAGGCATTATTTCTGTGCCTATACCACTTATCTCATATCAAGGATGGATCCGCTAAAGTACATCTTTCAGAAGCCCATGCCCATGGGCAAGCTAGCCAAATGGCAAATCCTGCTGAGTGAATTCGATATTGTCTACGTGACCCAGAAAGCGATCAAAGGGCAAGCACTGGCCGATCATCTTGCCGAAAACCCCGTGGGTGGAGAATACGGGCCTCTAAATACGTATTTTCCTAACGAGGAGGTCTCTTTCATAGGAGAAGACATTGCAGAATCCTATGATGGCTGGAGAATGTTCTTCGACGGAGCAGCAAACTTTAAAGGAGTTGGCATAGGAGCAGTTCTAGTATCAGAAACAGGTCAGCATTATCCGGTGTCCGCCAAACTCAGGTTCCCGTGCACCAACAACATGGCCGAGTACGAAGCCTGCATCTTGGGGCTCAAGCTGGCCATTTACATGAACGTTCAGGAGTTACTAGTGATCGGGGATTCCGACTTGCTCATGCATCAGGTTCGAGAAGAGTGGGCAACCAAGAACTCCAAGATACTCCCATACTTGCATCACGTACAGGAGTTGAGGAAGAGGTTTATGAAGACAGAATTCCGGCATGTCCCCAGAGTCCAGAATGAGTTCACCGATGCATTGGCCACTCTATCATCCATGATTCAGCATCCAGATAAGAATTTCATTGATCCTATCCCGGTAAAAATCCAGGATCAACCCGCTTACTGTGCTCATGTCGAGGAAGAAGCAGATGGAAAACCATGGTTTCATGACATTAAGAAGTATCTGCCAACAGGAGAGTATCCAGAACTCGCAAACACTACTCAAAAGCGCACACTGCAGAGGCTATCCAATCACTTCTTTCACAGCGGAGGAATCCTGTATAGGAGGACTCCCGATTTGGGATTACTAAGATGTGTCGAAGGAAGCATCCAGGTTGTTGGAAGAAGTTCATGCAGGGACCTGTGGTCCGCATATGAATGGTTTTGTCTTAGCCAAGAAAATACTCCGGGCCGGTTGTTTCTGGATGAATATGGAGACGGACTGCATCCAGTATGTTCGGAGATGCCATCGCTGCCAGATTCATGCAAACATGATAAAGGTTCCTCCTAACGAGCTCAATGCAACAAGCTCACCATGGCCGTTGGCTGCTTGGGGAATGGATGTCATCGGACCTATCAAGCCCGCCGCATCAAACGGGAACAGGTTCATTCTAGTGGCAATTGATTATTTCACCAAATGGGTTGAAGCAGCATCGTATAAGGCAGTAACCAAGAAGGTCGTGGCAGACTTTGTCTGCGACCGTATCATTTGCCGGTTCGGCGTCCCAAAGTCAATCATCACTGATAATGGTTCAAATCTCAACAGTGATCTGATGAGGGCAATGTGTGAGACGTTCAAGATTATGCACGAGAATTCCACAGCCTACAGACCTCAGATGAATGGAGCTGTAGAAGCAGCCAATAAGAACATCAAGAAAATACTAAGGAAGATAATAGAAAAACACAAGCAGTGGCACGAAAAGCTATCATTTGCTCTGTTGGGATACCGTACCACAGTCCGCACATCAACTGGGGCAACTCCTTATATGCCGGTTTACGGTACTGAGGCAGTCATCCCAGCCGAAGTAGAGATTCCCTCCCTGAGGATTATACAGGAAGCGGAACTTGAAGATGCAGAATGGGTAAAAAGTCGCTATGAGCAGTTAGCCCTCATAGACGGGAAAAGAGTGAACGCAGTTTGTCATGGTCAATTGTATCAGAACAGGATGTCTAGAGCCTTCAACAAAAGGGTCAGACCGAGACAATTCACGCCGAGAAAGCTAGTACTGAAGAAAATTTTTCCGCATCAGGATGAAGTCAAAGGAAAGTTCTCTCCTAACTGGCAAGGCCCGTACATGGTTCATCGGGTCCTAACAGGAGGGGCCCTCATACTCGCAGAGATGGATGGAGAAGTCTGGCCAAAGCCAATTAATTCCGATGCAGTCAAACGCTATTATGTGTAATCATTATGATTTCTGTATGATGTAATTTGAACTACGCCTGACCTGATTCCCGTTTAAGAGGGGATACGTAGGCAGCCCTATGGGTTCAGTCACAATTCAATAAAATTTTCATTTCCCCCACTATTGGAAACTGGGGCAGAATTTTGAGGAGGACCCTCTAAATT
>NW_017673151.1:99256-148648 GCF_001879085.1 Nicotiana attenuata
CATATGATCGAGGTAGAAGATGATTGGGACCCCAAAGGGTCAATTGGATTGATTGCCGAAGGTGACGAGCCCAAGAAACCAACAGTCACACTGAATCCAATCGTAGTCCAGATCCAGCCCTCTGGGGATGCTGAAGTAAACATGTCCGTGCCTCTCGAGTTTGAAACACCGTCATCCACAAAGACCGCAGAGCTAATTGAGGTGGAGTTTGGGTCTCCAAAGGCACCTGCACCATTTGAAGTTGCTGTATTACCTCCCAAAACAAGGGTTCCCATTCCTGTAGCAATGTCAGCCATAACGCCATTCCATACACAGGCCATTCCTTGGGATTATACCGCCGAGGCAAGAAGGAAGGGGAAAACTAGGTCTGGGGAAGCAATTGCAGCACAGGGTATGACCAGAACCGGCAGAATTTATACTCCGGAGCACTTAGCTGAATCGAATAAGCAGGCCTCTGGACGGCCCATTGAAACTGGGCCCGATGATCTCTGGCGGAAGATACAGGCGAAAGAATACTCAGTTGTCGATCAGTTAAATAAAACACCAGCGCAGATCTCCATTCTAGCTCTACTGCAGAGCTCCGAGACACATAAGAATGCCCTGATGAAGATACTGAGCGAGGCGTATGTACCCAGTAACATAACTGGAGGAGAGATGGCAAACATGGTCGGGCAGATATTGGAGAGTCATAAGATCACTTTGCACGAGGACTTTGATTGATGGAGGGTCCAGCCTCAATATTGGTCCATTGGTGACCCTCAAAACGTTGGGGAAGAGTCTGCATAAAACCAAGGATGGGGCTATCAACGTCAAAGCTTTTGATGGTTCCCAAAGGTCCACTATTGGGGAGATCAGTTTATGTCTGCAAATGGGACCAACTTGGTTTGATGTTGATTTTCAAGTAATAGACATCCTGGCATCATACAACTTACTACTGGGACGACCTTGGATCCACGCCGCTGGAGCTGTAGCATCAACCCTGCACCAGGCAGTGAAGTTCGAGTGGAATCACCAAGAGGTGATTATTCATGGCGACGGTAGTAATCCCATATACAGTCGCCAAACCATCCCAGCAATTGAAGGAAGAAGGAAACTAAGAGGAGAAACCTACCACCAGATTGAGCGAGTCAACGCCGTGGACAAAGATAAGTGGTGGGATAACAAGATAGAAAGTATATTGTATTGGAGCGGGTATGAACCTGGCAAAGGGCTCGGCAAGAACCTCCAAGGAATCACCAAGCCTATCAAGCTGAAGAAACATGGCACCACTTTCGAGTTAGGGTATGAATATACTTGGCAAGAATTCAGGAACTGGTCGCCACCATGGCGCGGCCCTTACTACCCACTGGAGCACCCAATACCCCGCCTGGAGCAAACTTTCCAGCCAGCAGACATCATATATGGGTTAGAGGAAGATGAAACACTGGCAGCAATGAAGAACCTGTTCTTGGAAGATGACAATATGGACTGTCATGTCATTCTCGAGGAGGAAGGGGAGGAAGGCCCTTCCATACAAGCTGTGAGCTGAGGAGTGCGCCTCAACAATTGGTCCATCAGAACCACCAAGGCCCGGAAAGCTTCGGGGTAGCAAGGCTGAACAAAGCACTATGCATTATCTTTTACTTTTTTTGCTAGTTGATTTCCCTTTAGTATTAAAATTTTGAAAAGAGCTCCGATGTTCAAAATAATTTCGGAATTTATCAAAGTATTTCAGTTTCTTATAAGTCTCGCTCTTATTATTTTTCTCTATCATTTATTTTATTTTACACAGCATTACTATTACTTATCTTGATGAACCGACGAGTGTGACATGCGATGAGGTAACGCAACAAAAGGATATAGACTCAGAAGAGGATGAGATACCAGAAGAGATCGTTAAAGAGGTCGAGGTCTATGAGAATAGACCTAAGTCTAACCTGGACGAAACTGAGGTCGTCAACCTGGGGAATACAGAGAATGTCAAGGAAACGCGCATCAGTGTTCACCTGTCACCGTCAGAAAAGGAAGAGTACACAGAGTTTCTAAGAGAATATGAGGACATATTTGCCTGGTCGTATGATGATATGACCGGTCTCAGTACATCTATTGTAGCTCACAAACTGCCAACAGATCCGACTTGTCCGTCGGTAAAGCAGAAGCTCAGAAAGTTCAAGCCAGACATGAGTTTGAAAATCAAGGAAGAAGTCGCCAAACAAGTCAAAGCCAAGGTCCTCAGGGTAGTGGAGTACCCAACATGGTTAGCCAACTTTGTGCCAGTGCCAAAGGAGGACGGGAAGGTCGGAGTCTGTGTCGACTACCGGGACGTCAACCGGGCCAGTCTGAAAGATGACTTCCCCTTACCGAACATACACATCCTGATCGACAACTGCGCCAAGCACGAGCTGCAGTCATTCCTCGATTGTTTTGCCGGATATCATCAGATATGGATGGACGAAGAAGACGCGGAGAAAACTGCTTTCATCACGTCGTGGGGAATGTACTGTTACAAGATGATGCCGTTTGGATTGAAAAATGCCGGGGCCACCTACATGAGGGCCATGACTACTATTCTCCATAACATGATACACAAAGAGATCGAGGTGTATGTAGACGACGTCATCATCAAATCCAAGAGAGACACTAATCACATGGAAGATCTGAGGAAGTTCTTCAACAGACTGAGAAGATACAACTTGAAACTGAATCCCGCCAAATGTGCATTCGGGGTTCCCGTCGGAAAACTGCTTGGGTTCATCGTAAGTCGCCGAGGAATAGAACTAGATCCGTCAAAGGTTAAAGCCATTCAGGAATTGCCACCGCCAAAGAACAAGAAAGAGGTTATGAGTTTCTTGGGAGACTTAACTACATCATCTGGTTCATAGCCCAGTCCACTGTCATTTGTGAACCAATCTTTAAGATGTTGAAAAAGGACGCTGCCACTAAATGGACTAATGATTGTCAAAAGGCCTTCGACAGAATCAAGGAATACCTGTCAACGCCGCGAGTCCTGGTTCCGCCCAAACCGGGTAGACCGCTATTGCTCTACCTTGCAGTACTGGATGGGGCATTCGGCTGTGTTTTGGGACAACATGACGAAACGGGGAGAAAGGAGCAAGCCATCTACTATCTCAGCAAGAAGTTCACCCCGTATGAGGCCCGGTATTCCCTATTAGAACGCACCTGTTGTGCTCTGACCTGGGTGGCTCAGAAGTTGAGGCATTATTTCTGTGCCTATACCACTTATCTCATATCGAGAATGGATCCGCTGAAGTATATCTTCCAGAAGCCCATGCCCACGGGCAAGCTAGCCAAGTGGCAAATCCTGCTGAGTGAATTCGACATTGTTTACGTGACCCAGAAAGCGATCAAAGGACAAGCATTGGCAGATCATCTCGCCGAAAATCCCGTGGATGGAGAATACGAGCCTCTAAAGACGTATTTTCCTGACGAGGAGGTCTCTTTCATAGGAGAAGACATTGCAGAATCCTATGATGGCTGGAGAATGTTTTTCGATGGAGCAGCAAACTTTAAAAGAGTTGGCATAGGAGCAGTTCTAGTATCAGAAATAGGTCAGCATTATCCGGTGTCCGCCAAACTCAGGTTCCCATACACCAACAACATGGCCGAGTACGAAGCCTGCATCTTGGGGCTCAAGCTGGCCATTGATATGAACATTCATGAGTTACTAGTGATCGGGGATTCCGACTTGCTCATACATCAGGTTCGAAAAGAGTGGGCAACCAAGAACTCCAAGATACTCCCATACTTGCATCACGTACAGGAGTTGAGGAAGAGGTTTACAAAGACAGAATTCCGGCATGTCCCCAGAGTCCAGAATGAGTTCGCCGATGCATTGGACACTCTATTATCCAGGATCAACCCGCTTACTGTGGTCGTGTCGAGGAAGAAGCATATGGAAAACCATGGTTTCATGACATTAAGAAGTATCTGTCAACAGGAGAGTATCCAGAACTCGCAAACACTACTCAAAAGCGCACACTGCGGAGGCTATCCAATCACTTCTTTCACAGCGGAGGAATCCTGTATAGGAGGACTCCCGATTTGTGATTACTAAGATGTGTCGAAGCAAAGGAAGCATCCAGGTTGTTGGAAGAAGTTCATGCAGGGACCTGTGGTCCGCATATGAATGGTATTGTCTTAGCCATGAAAATACTCCGGGTCGGTTACTTCTGGATAAATATAGAAACGGACTGCATCCAGTATGTTCGGAGATGCCATCGCTGCCAGATTCATGTAGACATGATAAAGGTGCCTCCTAACGAGCTCAATGCAACAAGCTCACCATGGTCGTTCGCCGCTTGGGGAATGGATGTCATCGGACCTATCGAGCCTGCCGCATCAAACGGGCACAGGTTCATTCTAGTGGCAATTGATTATTTCACCAAATGGGTTGAAGCAGCATCGTATAAGGCAGTAACTACGAAGGTTGTGGCAAACTTTGTCCGCGACCGTATCATTTGCCGGTTCGGTGTCCCAGAGTCAATCATCACTGATAATGGTTCAAATCTCAACAGTGATCTGATGAGGGCAATGTGTGAGACGTTCAAGATTAAGCACAAGAATTCCACAGCCTACAGACCTCAGATGAATGGAGCTGTAGAAGCAGCCAATAAGAACATCAAGAAAATACTAAGGAAAATGATAGAAAAACACAAGCAGTATTTGAACTACGCCTGACCTGATTCCCGTTTAAGAGGGGATACGTAGGCAGCCCTATGGGTTCGGTCACAATTCAATAAAATTTTCATTTCCCCCCACTATTGGAAACTGGGGCAGAATTTTGAGGAGGACCCTCAAAATTTCGAAGTTGATCTTCAGCCATTCACCAACGCGCAGCCGTTAGAAGCACCAGCCCAGTAAACTGGGGCAGAATTTTGAGGAGGACCCTCAAAATTCCGGAGCAAGAGAGGTCGCAATATCTTGAACCGCGTCGCAGTCGTCGGTTCATCTAAAAGAAAATCGTTTTATTATTATTTATGTGTTTACATCATATTTTTGAAAGTTATGCATGGCCACTATCAAATTGCTTTGTTTAGCCACGCTACCCCCCAATGAAAACAAGAGCCGAGTAGGACAAGCGAGGTCCACGGGAAGACAAACTAACCTTCCCCCTTTACAAAACTCACGATCTTTCTTTGAATGCAGGCACCCCAAAACGTAGAACCATCAGATACGGTTACATATTCATATTTTTCAGGAGTACAACTCTCAGAATCATCGCTCACTTACAAGTGCTGTCCGCACATGACATCCCCAGCAGCCGCAACGACGCAATCAACCATCAGCTATCATCTATCAGCTAAGAGTTTTCGTTACTACTCACCTTTATCTGCATTTCGCATAAGGCTACTTTTTTGCCTTCCGAGACTAAGCACTGTCTCCATCCTGCATTTCCTTGCATTGCATAAGGCTACTTTTCTGCCTTCCGAGACTAGGCATTGTCTCCACCTGCATTTTCCTGCATTGCATAAGGCTACTTTTCTGCCTTCCGAGACTAAGCACTGTCTCCATCCTGCATTTTCCTGCATTGCATAAGGCTACTTTTCTGCCTTCCGAGGTTAAGGTCTACCTCCATTTGCATTTCCTGCATTGCATAAGGCTACTATTCTGCCTTCCGAGACTAAGCTCTATCTCCATCTGCATGGCTGAAATATCGCCACTTCATTTAAATCTTGCATCGGCTAAAAGATCGCCATTTTACTTACATTTTCTTTGCATGGCTGAAATATCGCCACTTCATTTAAATCTTGCATCGGCTGAAAGATCGCCATTTTACTTACATTTTTTTTGCATGGCTGAAATATCGCCACTTTATTTAAATCTTGCATCGGCTGAAAGATCGCCATTTTACTTACATTTTTTGCATGGCTGAAATATCGCCACTTCATTTAAATCCTGCATCGGCTGAAAAATCGCCAACTTTATTTAATTCTCTGTATCGGCTGAAAAATGCCAGCTTTGTTTAAATTTCTATCGGCTGAAATTTCGCCATTTGTATTTATACTTCATATCGGCTGAAATATCGCCATTTATATTTATGCTTTACATCGGCTGAAATATCGCCAAATCCTGCATTTCATGGGCTGAAATATCGCCAAATTGTCCAAGGGCGTCATTGTTCGGAGGCATCATTTTCATAGCCCGAGAACGCCATGCCATGGCCTGAGGACCCCCCTCCCCCGCTTTATATTTTGCACATCATTATTCAAAGGCATCATAGTTCGGAAGCACCATTATCATAGCCCGAGAACGTCATTTCATAGCCTGCGAATCCTTTATTATACGCTTCATGGCCCGGGACGTCATGGTCTAAGGACGTCATCCTGCCTGTCCGAAGACGGCATTCATGGTCCAACGGGAACTTGCATCACGTTTAAGTTTATGCACGACATTCGTATTGCTCATTTGCAGGTACACCAGCTGGAAACGGCCATTACAGCAGGAGCGATCTCGCTCCGGTTCCCGCAGCCCATCGGTCCCTGACCATCCTTCCCAACCTAAATACCAAGTCCGTCATTCGAAATCTCCATCGGCATGTTCCGTCGGCGGACCCTGAACTACATATGGCCTGATTCCTATAATACTAGGGATATGTAGGCAGCTCAGGAGCCAGAGCTCGGCCAAAACCTTTTCATATCATTTCTTTCGGTCAAAATTGGCCATCATATCTTTACCCGACAACTCTTTCATCCTTCCCGGGTAAAGAGGGGCAGCTGTTGATACCCAATTTTTCCCTACATATTTTTATACTCAGAATATTCTCAAAATAGCATGTACGTGCATATATAAGCATGCCCAAGAATTTTGATATTTTTTCCAATTTTTAAAGCTTTTTAAAATCATTTTATTATTTGTTTTAGCAGTACAAAATCCAATAATTATTCCCAAAACTATCATTTTGGTGAGCAATTTATTTCCATCCTCATACTTACACCACAATATAATTAAGGTGATTTTTGCATATTTTTATAAATTTATTTGATATTTTTTAAGCTAAATTGCATAAAATTGCAATTATAGCCTATATTACGATTAATAGCGTTTTACAACTATAAAATTGTTCCCAGTATTTTTAGATTAACGTTTATATATTATTAATTAATTCAGTGCTTTCAATTTGCTTTTAAAATCATTTTAACTATTTTAATTAAATTAAAAAGAGAGAAATTGGCTATTTAATATATAGCCTATTACCATTTCAATTTTAGCCAAAATCAAACCCCCAATTTCCCAGCCCTATTTTTGATTCAAACCTGACCCAATTCCTAAATTACCCGCCCCTGACCCACTCAAATAACCCGCCCAGGCCTTTTCTTTTAATCCCAGCCGTTGATCTAACAGATCAACGGCTCACACGCATCCTTTCCTTTTTTAATCCACCAACACCCTCAACCCTAAATCATTTCCCCTTTATCCGCCGCCCTTGAATCCCTTTCCTCTCCAATCCTCTCTGCAACCCCGTTCAAACCCTAGCCGCGGCCACCCAAACTAACCCTAATCCCCTTCGATTCCCACCGGAATCCATGGCTTCTCAGGCCATGGAAACCTCATACTCACCTCCTACTGCTCCTGTGAGCCTGATGCTCGAAGGATCGAGGACAGACTTCGAGGGTCTTCACTCAGATCTTCGCCGACTCGAGGTTTCCGGCCATTTCTGGCCATTTCCGGCCTTGCTCCGGCATATTCTAGTCTCCTGAGTCTGGTTCTGACTTTATCCGACTTAGATCGGATCTTTTTAAAGCCTTTCTCACTCTAGGGTTCTTTCGAAACCCTAACTATTCGAGGTTTTTCTCTGATTCCTTTTAGATCTGTTATGTATCTATGCTATGCGTGAATTTTTTTAACGATTTCCCTAAGTTTTCCTTTGAAAATTGCTTTCAAAACCCTTCTTTTCCGATTTAGGGTTTCTGGAAAGTATTCAAGTGTTTTTATGATTTTTGCTTTCTTAATTATTTGTATTGTTTCTCTTATTGTGTTCCTGTATCATATTCTCACTCGCTTTCCACTATGTTCTAATACTTGCTCTATTATGTTCTTAGGTGTTCTTCTACTGAGTTTCATACTCCGTAATTGAATGTTCTTTTGTTGTGTTTTCTATACTCCGTCCTGGCATATTCTCCTACTGTGTTTTCTACGCTATGATTCCCGTTTTTTTTTACCATGCTCTGCTATCTTCATCCTCTATAAGCATGTATTTCTTCTACTGTTTCTTCTACTGGTTCTTCTATGGTCAGTTGTTCCCTCACTACGCTTTGAAACTAGTTTCCTCACTCTGTTTGCTTTGATCTTTCTACTTGTTTGCGTGCTTTCTTATGAGCTTCTAAAAAAGCCACTAAGCCTGTTTTTGACTACTTGCCTCTCCATCTCTGCATTCGATTCTTTTTACTGATTTTACAAGGTCATGGCAAAATTCTTCGTGTTTAGGCATGTCTGTATGCTTTTATATGTGTGTTGAATCTTTCTTTAAAAGGATTTCAACTAGTAATTGAATCAGAATCTTTTTGGGGGCTTTAATTGATTGTACTAATTTTCCTTGAGTAAAACCTTTTTCTTCACACCAAATATTTGGACTTGTGATTTCGTGGCTGTTAATTGATTCTCTTTCCTTAATTATACAACTGTGTACTTTCAGAAAACCTTGTCCTTAAAATAACCTTTTATGTATTTACCCTCAATTGCATGCTTTGCACAAAGAGTTTGATTAATTTCTTTCCTTAGTTTGTTTTATACCCGTTTGAATTTGAATCCCTTAACTAAAGGGAGTCTTATGTGACTGCTTGAAAATCAAACTTCAATTATTTTCTTACCTTATTTCTCATGACTTTCACACTATAAATACCTGGTCTTTTCTTTTCACGAGAGACTGAATACACTTCAGACTTCACGCTTATAATTCTCACAACCTTTTCTGAATTTTCTTGTCTGCACTTTGGCTTTCACAAGATCGCCGCTTTCTTTGCTTATCTTTTTTAAAAACTGGTATGTCTTGATTCAATTCCCAGCATCATCCCAATGTGTTTATTTACAGTCTTTTCGCCTATGTCTACCTTCTGCAGAATTTGACATTGAAATGCTTATGTGCTACTGTTTGCTTTACTTTCTTGTAAACACTAGTTCCCCATCCCATTTACCCCCATATGTTTGTAAGTAGGGACTCAGGGCATGGCAACAAGAATTGTTGCTCATGAACTGAGTTCTAACCCCCCTAAGTAGGCTAAAGGGTGTGCCAGTATGTCCCATTGCTGGGTATGCCCTTGCCTGCTCCTTTCTTGAGTCCTGCTTGTTATGAATCCCCATATCCCCACTCCCCCATGTATGTTGAGTTAAGGTATAGCCTGGCAGCATCCCTATTGCTGTCCAAGGTTGAACCTGACCTTCAAAAGGTCTTAACTCCCCAAGTTCAACTGACTAGCTGGTCAGGGGTATGCCAGCACCCCAAAATTCTTGGAATGACCACCAGCTTGCCATTGCCCCTCTACTTCACTTGCACTTACTCCTAGTCTCTAAGTTCTGCCCCCCTCCTATGAGCCTTGCTTTGGGACCTCGAGTTCCCTCTGAACTTGGACATTTGAGGGTTGGCCCTTCCACACTACACTATGTTCTTAACTCTGCAATGATATATGGGGTGTAAGCATTGCCTGGAATTCTTGAAGTTCCTTGGAACTTTGACACATCCCAAATAAGAGAAAGGCTTTGAAAATCCGATCCTGGAAGTTGGTTTATCTCACATTATTAAACTTTGAGTCTGGATTAGGCTGATTAGATGTAGATGTAATCACTGATGTAATTTTTTTTTATTTCCTTCTGATTCGCTTGGTCTGTAATAAGCTTTGTAAATAACTTTGTAATAACTACTAGGGTATAGTGAAAGGGGATGGGACTGTATGCATGCCAAAGGGGTAGAAATCATGTCTATAGGATATTCACCCTTTAAATTCTGCATTTTCACATAGAAATCATGTCTATAGGATATTTACCCTTTAAAATTCTGCATCTCACATAGAAATCATGTTCATAGGATCATTACTTTCAAACTCTGCATTTTCACGTAGATACCATGTCTATAGGATATTTGCTCTTTAAAATTCTGCATCTCGCCTAGAAACCATGTTCATAGGGTTATCACTTTCTAAGCCTGCATTTTTTACATAGATACCATGCCCATAGGTTTTTCTGCACTTTGTAATAATACCATGGCAATAAATCGATAATGAAGCTCTGCATATTGTATAGATGATATGCCTATAGGACTTCCTGCACTTTGCATATATATTTGTCATTAGGCAAGCCTGCTTATAGGAGTTAAAATAACTCATTACATATAGATAACCTGCCTATAGGATCTCTGCTCAAAAATCAGTTACACCTAGAAAGCATGCCTATAGGGACTATCAACTTAATCAGAATCGCCACTCGTTCCTAAGTTTAAAATCAGTGGCAATTTGTTTAACACTTGTAGAGCTTATAACTAATGACTTTTTTTGCAATCAGTTATTCCTCCGTCCCTGGATTAATAGGTATCATGCCTATAGGCTCTGTTTAACATACAAATAGTTAGATAATTAATCAACTGTCAGTTTTCGACAACTACATCTAAGCAGGACTAATTTGGACTCCCTATCTGGGAAATATGTGGTAAATCAATTCTTCCTGCGCTAATTTTAATTAATGACCTAAACAGTATGTGTAAGGCATGCTAAACAATTCGTTTCTTTAAGTGAGGAGGCCTACTTGAGCCTTTAATTGTTCTTATTTCCCCATTAACTGCTTTATGTGTTTTGTTTGTCGCCCTAGAATTTTATCCTTTTAAAACCCCTGAAAAGCCAAGCTCCCTCCCTTTTAGGATTAGCAGTCCTAAACGCCTCCGGGACTGATAGGTGGGGCGGGTAATAGCATGCAGTAGGTAACGATACCATTCCGCGCTTAAATACCTTAACGAGGTGGAAATGGTAGACATGGAGATGATGATCACATGATAACACTATGCGTACGATTGATTACCGGTGTTGTGTGGATGATCCATGTGTTTTACAAACCTAGGACCCCCTTTCCTTTATGTGGCTTTGTTTAATATCAATAAAATTCTGTCTTTTCAACTACCCAAAACCCCTCTTTTATTTTACTGCATTATTCCTTTTTCCCCTAAATTTTTCTTCTCTATTTATTCAATGTCTTGATTAATTTTCTGCATTTCGATCCTCCCTCAAACGAATTGCAGATCATCTAGACCTTGATTCCAACATGCTTGTCACGTATCTATTTGTAACCCTTAAGTGTGAAGTTATTTGTATACTTATTTGCATTAAAGTCACAATATAGCATGGCCGGGAACTACACTAGTGGATCTTGAGGGGTGCCTAACACCTTCCCCTCGAGATAATTTCTAGCCCTTACCCGAACTCTGGTTTTCAAACTCAAAACCCTCAGTGTCCTAATGCACTTAATCATTAGGTGGCGACTCTTCAATTCCAAAAACCCAATTCCCACACGGGAATAGAATTGTCTTCCCAAATTTCGTAAACCCGATTTCGCGAGGAAAAGGGGGCGTCGACAACCTGGGCCATTTTCAATTCGGCTGTTGGGCCAAGTGATATTGGACGTAATTCTTTCTATTTTATATCTTTTATTTAATAATTATTAAAATTATTTATGACTTAATTATTGGTATTTCTTCAAATCAGCCCAATAAAGGGCCATGTTTCAGACAAAAAATGGTCCAATAGCTAAGTCCAACCCCTCAGTCACAATTATTCTCCACCATCCATCCCTTTTAATACAACGACCCTAATCTCTTCTCCCTCTTCAAATATAATCTCCCCCAACCCTAATCCCCTATCTTATCCCAACCGCTTTTGGATTCTCGCATCTCTTAAGCCCTAGCACTCCTCTCTTCCATCGAAACCCTAGCTGCCACACTCAAATCCATAAATCTCTTTCTAAAATCAGGCTAATCAGTCGATCAATCAATGATATACTTCTCTTATTTGTTTAATATCACTATCGCTTGTTCAGTTATAGTAATAATTGGTACTGATTTGTTTATAGGTAGTCCAATTCTCTTGAAACAAGCCAATATGGCTCCGATGATAGGAATTTCTACAAGATCCTGGATTTATAAATTAAAAAGATGAGACATCTTCTAGATCTTGGCAGATCTCTGCTGATTCTCTCTCGATTAGGGTTTATGTACGATACCCTAATCCGACTCTAATTCTGTTTGCATGTGATTGATTTCTTTCTTTATGTTTTTATTTTATATATAAACTATATAAGATATATAAAACCCTTCCCCCTTTCCCTTCAGGGTAGACATTAATCACATATCTCTCACTCTCTCATATAGTCACTAGTTCTATTTTAGTACTCTTCGTTCGAGTATTGCTTTACTGGTATTTTTTCTGAGTTCATGGTGGTTCTTTGTTTTGGCATGTTCTTAAGCCAGCTTAAAGCCAAGGCCTTTTGATATCATCTCTCACTCCTTTTTCTGCATGAGCACTGTACGAGACTCATAGAAGTCCTCGTGAACTTTTACTTGTCGTAATTTTGAGAAATCTCTGGTGTTCAAATATTTGGTAATTCTCCATTAAAACTACCTTTTAATTTTTGGATTTTCTTAATTGCCTCGTTCAAATCGCAGATGGGTTAGTATGTTTTACTGCACAATTTTAATATTGATATGGTTTTACTTCAAATATGTGGTCAATTCCATTGAGTGGTGTTAGTTACATATTTAGTAGGAATCATGCCCATATGACTCTTTGTTCATGCGTAAACCTCAACATTTTAGTATAATCCTTACTCTCCACATGTTTCAGAATTCCTTCTCATATTCGCTTGAATCTACTAGTTTGAAACTTGTATCTCTATGAGTGAGATGTGCATAAGTTCTTCAACTTTGGAGCTGTAGATCAATTGTGGTGCTGAATCTACGTGCACATAACTGTTTGAGTTTGAAATTTTACTGTCTGAATGAGTTCCTTAATGTATGTATGTGATTCTGGTCTATTAAGTTCTCGAAGCATGAATATGCTTATATAACCTCATATTCTGTCTATTGCATGTCAGCCATACTATATATTTGGGAATTTGCATGATTATAACTCAAGCTAATGCTTTTGGTATCACTTATCTATAGGATTCATGTTGATCTGCATAACTACTCTAGTCTATGCCTCACTGTTAGAGTCTCAGCCCTTACTAAGTAGCTAAACTATCTGCACTGTAATTTTCCTTTATGTTAACGCTTCTGCTATACGTCATAACTGTATGTGTTTAAAGCCTTGAAATTTACTGATTTTGGTTCTGTTCATTGGCTCTAAAAGAGTCTCATGTTGTCTTTTGTCTTGAATTTATGGTAGAATTCCCGATTGAAGCTTGCATCTCTAGCTCATGGTAGAACTAATGCCTATAAGACCCTCTTGTGTTGAGTTTGCGTGTGTTCTACTTCGGAATCCAGTAGACTCACATGGTATTAAGAAAGCTTACCTTTGTAAATCTCTGCAATTATGAATGGTTATGTTGCATTAGAAATCATGTTTATGGCGTTGATGTCACATCTTTGTGTGGTTTTGTGAGCTTAATAATATGCTATATGTGTTTTCATTGGAATTTGTTGTACATCCTCCTTTTATGTTTGTGCCTATTTGATATAGAAAGCATGCCCATACTTGCTGCGACTGGTGTGTTTAAGTCAGATTTTATGGTATTGCAATCTAGAAAATTTGCCTATTGGGGATTCATATTCAAGTTTAGAATCATCATCCTGTAGCTAGTTTTAAGTTTGTGATGCCTAATGTGTGGGTTAGATGCACATCACGAGTTTAAACTCTGCTGTCTAGCATTTAAGTAGAAAGTGTAAAGAGGTAGACCTATTATTCATTGAGTTTCAAACTATGTGCCACTAGCTTTCAGAAGTTCTCTATTGTAAAAAAGAATATTACAACTATCAATTTAGCCTATCTGCCACCTAGTTTTCCCGTTTACAAGCTATGACGAAAAAAAGTTAAGTATGTATTTTTAAATTGTCATTTATTCTAGTTTATAGATTAGTGTTATTACATATAGTTATCTGCACTTACCTTTTTAATTGACCTAATTGTGTTGTTTTTATATCATCAATGCATAGAACTTAAATAACACGGATCAAAGGTTTCCTTCTTAATTACTTTCTAAAGGAAGAATGCACGATCTTTCAAGATCATGAAGAAACAAAGATTTTTTAGGCACAATTTTTTTGGGATGTACTCATATATATGTTATGTTCCTCTTAATTATATTGTATATTAAAATGTCATATTGGAGTGCTTGAAGTACTAGTATAAGATAATGGACAATTTTGTTTTTCATACATGTGTATATTTTTGTCTTCTGATCTAATTCTTTTTTTTTCACTGAGAAAAATACATTAAAATATTTTTTTCCGATTAGAGATCTATGTTTACATTAATACCTATAGAAGTGAATAAAACCCTTAGCCACATTATATTTTGATTGTAATATTTATAATATAATAAATTATGTCTGAATACAGAAGTAATGAAACCTAATTTAAATAGGAGAAAACATATAGTATTAAAAAGTAAAACCATCATATACTAATAATAGAAATCATATCAGAATACAACTTGTAGCATCATCAAAACAAACTAAAAAGTACAAAATAAAAAATGTTACGTCCTAATTATATGAATTTAAACTTAAGCATTAGATGCATTAATTATCTGTATTTCCTGGAGAAGCCTGTGAAGAAGACGCTGATGAAGCCTCATTTTTCATATGCTTCAAATAATTATTTAGATTAAAAACAGTTGTACTTAATCAAGCTTCATACTTTTTTACTTCATTTGCATTAAACTGCTCAATTGACTCCCACCAGTATCTTTGGCCGTTTTCTTTCATGTCGTCAATTGGAAGAGACTGAGCACTTGTAACTTCTTCTATGTTGTCAAACAGTTCCCTCCTATTGTTGAGTTGATTCACATTGTTTCGTGCATGAGCCGCAACTAGGAGAGTGCTTTCACTTAATTGCATATTAGGATTTAAAAAACGACCAATAATCGCTTCGGACGTATGGAAAAATGAATAAGACTTACCAGTAGGGGAAAAGAGTACCATTCCAATATCAATATTGCATAGCTTAACAAGTTCACTAGCTTATTTATATAGACCCGGACGACGCTTTGAAAATGTCACATAGCGGTCGTCCTCATTTTCTATTTTTTTCATTGGAATACTTTGTCGTCCTCTAGTCTTCCTACCCTCCATGGCTAAAATTATAAGGAAAGAGTATAGTATAAAAGCTTATTGATGAGCAGTTTTCTTTAAGAAATGACACTTATGAGAAATAGAATATCATGACTATTTATACACATCAAGACTTAATCATAATAAATTTCTAGGCAAATATTATAAATGAAAGCAATCAAACAAATCTAAACTTTTATGTTAAAGAAATAAATATTTTATCATACTTACCAAAATTTACCAAGTTGTGATTAGAAAGTGTGGATGTAAATCCAAGAAACACAAAGTAAGTACCATAATTTTTGAAATTTAACTCAAATAGGAAAATAATTTAATGCCTTTAGAAATTCATCAAGTTCTAGGAGTCCAAACTAACTCGGGTCAGATTTAAAATTTAACTTGAATAAGAATATTTTAATATATTAAATAATCAAAATCAAACTTTCCAAATGAATCAGCATCAACCAAATCTGAAATTTTAAATATAATTGGAAAATTTTTAATGCTCTAACTTAAATAAGTACAAATGTAATTAGAAGATAACTAAATTGAGAAAAAACATTAAAACTGCAGTACTACAGTAAGAATTTGAAATTAACTTGAAATACGTAAATAATTAGTTACTCACTAATTTTACCAAGTACTATTTTTGAAATGTAATATAACTAAGAGGGACACAAGTGCATACCAAAAATATTTTCAAATATACGAAGGACACTATGAATAGATGTTGTTTACTTTGAAATGGTATTAACAATTATATTTGATTGTGTGGTTCTAAAAATATGTGATTTATTTCAATACTAGTTATTTGGCAATAGATGCTAAGTGTAAGTAAAGAGAATAAGATATGCAAACCAATGCTGTCGCAAGACTGGGCCTCAAGCTGGCTGGAACAGGGGCTTCGAGGTCTAGTTAGAGCAGTTAGCAACGAACAATAGATGAAGAAACAATGATAACGAAGGCCTCGAAGATAGCCTTTTGCGGTTAATAATGGGCAATAAATGAAGAACAATAAATGAACAACCAATAAATCTGTAGAGTAATTGTTGAACACATTTAGGCAACAAAAGCAGAAAATGTTCTATTGTATTGAATATTCATGTCTGTTACAAAATGACAAGGGACCCCTGTATATAGGAAGGGGGAGGGGGGAATCCCAACATAGTACATGTCTAATAATGACGAGGAATTGGTACAGCTATATAATGGCTCAGTATGGATTTGTACTATTCTTACAGACTTGGTCAGCTCTAACAACGTATCCTTAGGAGCTTTTCCCGTCTTTCCATGACGATCATCAATTTGTACTACTCCGAGATTGACCACAGCGAACCTTCGAATTCTGCTTCGAGCTTCTCGAGGTCGGGCATGGAGTGCCACAGTAGCCCCAAAGTCGATCTCCACGATTTTGGCTGTATACAGATAGTCCCCGTGTTTCTGAGAATGAAATGATAAGAAACGATCTTGAGTTTTTGCCTCTTCGATACCCCCATTGTGACGTCAGCCACGTGAGATCATTAAATGATGTGACAGAAAAGTTGTACAGAGGTCTTGCCAACACAGTTCTCGAAAAGCCCACAAACGGCTATTGGTCGCCCTTTCGACTCCTCCAATACACTTAGATGACTCTTATAAATACTCTAGTTCCCTATCTTTTAAACCTTTACAACATCTTCAAATCTTTGTTAATAGTTTCCTGTCTTCACCCTTATTCTGTGTTCACTTCTTCGTCAGGTTACTTGAAACTTTGTTATAACCATGGCAAAAACATCTAAAACAGTACCTCAGAAAGAGGAAGCCCCTTCTTCGTCACGCTCGTCTAAGAGCAAAAAGATAGTGCCTCCTCGCATTGAGGAGTGTATTCCTGGGCCCTTCGAGACATCCTCCGATTTCAAAATTGATAAACTTTCTTCGGTACCGGGCCGATGCGAGCCCATATCTAGGCACATTAGTCTAATAACTGACATAGAGAAGGTGAAAATAGATTGCCGCTGGGGAGAGGCGGTACAAGTAGAGATCCCTTCATCCGAAGAGGATATAACTACATACAAAGCTAGCTTCCTCGGCGTATATACGTATCCCTTTACCTTAGGTCCCGTAGATTCTTCTTCTCCACCGATCGACCCGGTGATCCTCGATTTTTGTCGACAATATCGAGTGACGCTTGGTCAAATTTATCCATGTTTTTGGAGAATCGTCTATTTGATTAGATATTTCTCGAACATGGTCGAGGGGATGACGTTCATCCTCGATCATCTGATTAGATTGTATAGCCCTCGTCTCTATCGAGGGGGCCTAGTCAAACTGCAACGTCGATCTATCAAAACATTTTTTGCCATCATCGACGAAGATAAAGACTGGGGGTGGATGAGCCGCTTCGTTCGAATCAGGACATCGGACCTCATTCCTGCCAAGAAGATGCCATTCTCTGAGGAATGGAATATGAGACGTAAGTGTCGTTTCACCGAGCATGCTTTATCATCTGAATGTCCTCTTTTCCTCATTCGAACTAATTCCTTTCTTTTTTGAATTGATTCTCCTCTGGTTGCATAGCCACGGTGTGGTTCCCCGGCGCGGTCAAGGACCTCCCTGGCCGGGTTAAACTCTGAGACTCCACCTTCTCATATGACAAGCGCGTTTGGCGTGATTTGGCAAAAACTCGATGGGAGGCCAAAAATCATGGTACGCCCTCACCACTGTCACCTTTAAATTCCTTATAAATAGATTTCTTGGAGGTATGTTTAATATTTTATGCTTGTGCAGGCCTCGGAGAAGTTGTTTCAACGAGACCACCTCCTCCTGGCGAAGACGAGACCCAAAGACCCGCCAAAGATCCCGAAACCAAAGAGAGCTAAGGCTGGAAAGCTTAGGGCCAATGCAACGGTCCTAACTCTGGCAGCTGCTGAGAGTCTTAGTGCTGAAGACGAAGACGATGACGGTTGCCCACTGGTACGTAGGGCAAGACGAAGCACTGATGCTTCGAAGGTTGCCAGGCACAAGACTACCAAGTCAGAGGTGGCCGATGCGGTCCCACCTCGTATTGTGGAGACTCTCGAGGAGGGTTTGGATGCAGTCCCCGAGCCGACCATTGAACATGATACCACTTGTGCCGATGAGCACTTGGTTGGCGCATTCGGAGGATCCAGCTCTAAGGCCCTTCGAGGGCGAGAGGAAGCCCCGATAGAGGTTGATGTCATAGGAGATCTTCAATCAGGCTCGTCGTTTTCCCTAGGGAAAATGCGGGACACCCAGAACAGGGAGACTCCCGATGTGGTGGCATCCCAGGGAGAGGATGATGCATTTGGAGATTTTTTTTGCCGGTGTTGAAGAGGATGCTGATCTCGATGCCCCAGTCTTTCTCGAGGAGGTTGCGAAACTCCAAAAACAGGTGATTTTGACATAACCTTTGTGCCTTGAGTTTTGATATTTGTTTTTCTATAGGTCACGATGCTATACGACCAGGCCGTCTCCAAGTTACGAGCTGAACTGACTCATTGTGAGGGGGAGTTTGAGAAGCTCGCTTCGGAGTCGAATGAGCGAAAAACTCAATACGCCCGAAGGGAGGAGTAACCGAACAACCTTCGAGCAAGTTTGGAGAAAGTGCTCCAAGAGCGGGCCAACTTCATCGAGCAGGTAGTTCGGTACTCATAAGCTTGCCTTTTGTTTTCATAACTCAGTGTTTATTACCTTGACTCGGCATTTGTAGATTGAGCTAAAGGATGCCCTAGCGAGGCAGCTTTGGGAAGAGATTGCGGCCAAAGATGTCGAGATCCTTGAGCTGAAGCGGTACAAGGATAGCATGGCCTCAGAAAGGGATACTCTCCGAGAGGAGCTAGCCTCGACATACAGTCTTCTTCAAGGTGCTAAAGAGGAGGCTCATAAATTCAAGGCGCTTCATGCTGAGTCGGCTGCGGCGGTATCCACGGCCATGTCTGAAGCCGATGCACTCATATACTCGTATTGGGAAGATGCTGCCGCAGCGAATACTCGAGCCAGGGAGATATCTGAGGAGGCCGAGCTCAAAATGGCTCGCGCCCTTGCACATGCTCGTTTAGAAGCTCGGAGGCAGGCCGTTGTGGAAGTGCACACTAAGGGTTTCGATCTCTCTGCCGAGATCGAAGAAGCCAAGGCCTTGGAAGAGGAGTCGGTAGCTCCGACTACTTCAGACGAGGGCTCTGCAAGTAGCTTAGGGAGTAGCGAAGATGAAGACTAGGCGACCTTTGCTCTTTTTACTTCATCTTCTTTTGTATGTTGACTCCGCGTGGGAGTATTGTGAATGCACCTTTGTAAATATATTTTTGGTATGCAAAGGGTTTTCTTGTTTAATGTCTTCAAAGTTTTGCCTTTTAGTGTTCATGCCAAAGTCAAGCTTCGAACTTGAATGTAACTCCTTCGAGCTCGACCTTGGAGTAACAGAGGCCCTTGAGGTCGGGTTAATCTAGTTTCAATCGCATACCTTCCCTCGGTCGGGTTGGTAAGGAATCGATTTGACTCCTCGATCCCTCGAACACTGTGTGGTGATGTCATTCCTGTGACATGACCGTGAAGTGACAGAAGTGGCCCCGTCGGTATATTTTCCCAAAAAGTCATAATTGCTTTGTTAGAGCTGATTGGCTATCAAAGTTAATGAATAGTCGCCGCTCTTCTTATATATACTTGCTTTCCTTTCATTGAGGTCTTTGCCGCTTTGTGCAACTACCTTTCTCTATAGAGTTCCTTTTTTTTGCGCTAGTTCTAGTGTCGCATCAGATCAAAGGTTTCGCCTGTGTTTCAATCTTCCCTTCTTGTTTTGAAGGAATCATGACTACCATACCCAAATCCGCCGACCAGAAAGAGGGAAGTCCCACCTCTGCTTCCCGCTTGGTGGGTGGTAAACCGCCGGCGTTTGGCGAGGCAACTTCGAACTATTTTGCCTCGATGAAAGATTTTACAATAGAGAAACCTCCCAATGTTCTGGGCCATCGAGAACATGCATAGTTCGATCAATAGAAGAGAGACACCTTGAGTCTGTAAGGAGAGACTGCGGATTGGGAGAAAAGGTGAGGCTGCAGATACCCTCCCGGGAAAAGGATATTATGGCCCACGTAGAGGGGTTTCTGAACGTGTACACGTACCCTTTTACGTTGGGTCCTCTCGACCGACTCGTGCTCGAATTCTGTCGAAGATATCGAGTTACTTTGGCTCAGATCCATCTGTCTTTCTAGCGGATCTTGTTGATGATGAGATTTTTTGCTGAAAAGGCCGAGCTCGAGTTCACTCTTAGCCACCTCATCTGATTGTATCGGCCTTTGCATTATCGAGGTCTAATTACAGTATGATGCTGATCCACCAAACCCTTTATTGCTAGTGATGACGAGGACAGGGGTCAAGGGTGGATGAGTCAGTTTGTTCGAGTGAGGGCTGTTGATATTATTCCTGCAGAGTTCCTGCCGTTTCCCGAGAAATGGAATTTCAAGCGTAAGTGATATACTGCACTCTATTATTTTTGTTCTCAAACTCTGTAAGGATGTTTTCTTTCCTTTTCCTCAGCGATCCCATAGATGCCAAATGAGGTCCCCGATCTTGCAGACTATGCCCACAAACTGGCGGCATCTTCGACTTATGACGAGCGCAAGTGGCGAGATTTGTCGAAGGAAGCACCATGGTATGTGCTATGTGGTCCTTCTTTTGAGGAGTACTTTCCTTTATGTACACTAATTTCTTTATTGCAGGCATCGGCGAGTTTTCTGGGCCTCATGCTGGCTGGAACAGGGGGCTTCGAGGTCTAGTTAGAGCAGTTAACAACGAACAATTGATGACATAACAATGATAATGAAGGCCTCGAAGATAGCCTTTTGCGCTTAATAATGGGCAATAAATGAAGAACAATAAATGAACAAGCAATGAATCTGTAGAGTAATTGTTGAACACATTTAGGCAACAATAGCAGATAATGTTCTATTGTATTGAATATTCATGTCTGTTACAAAATGACAAGGGCCCTCTTTATATAGGAGGGGAGGGGGGCGGGAATCCCAACATAGTACATGTCTAATAATGATGAGGAAATGCCATTGGTATAGCTATATAATGGCTCGGTATGGATTTGTACTATTCTTGCAGACTTGGTCAGCTCTAACCACATATCCTTGGGATCTTTCCCGCCTTTCCATGACAATCATCGATTTGTACTTCTCCGAGATTGATCATAGTGAACCTTCGAATTCTGCTTCAAGCTTCTCGAGGTCGGGCGTGGAGGGACTCCGAAGATAAATACGGACGTCTCCGCACCGATCTGCGAGACTCTACAAAACTTGCTTGTGAACCATGACACCTATGAACCTAGAGATCTGATATCAACTTGTCACGAACCAAATCTCCCTCCGTAAGATGTCGTGACGGCTCCTAGTCTCTATGACTAGGTAAGCCTAACATTTGCGGAATAATGAAAATGAAAACATAATCTAATAGCTAACTGCAACAGATAAGTAAATACTGACAGAAATGCCGCTCGACATGTACAATAACAAACTCTCAAAATATACACAAAACTTTCCCAAGACCTGTAAAACCATAAGTCACAAGCTTCTAAGAATTTATCTGATTGCTCTATACATCAGTATCTAAAGAAATAAAGGAGGAATCAACACAAAAGAGATAGAGGGGGACTCCAAGGTCTGCGGACGCGGGCAGATGTACCTTGAAATCTCTGGAGCAGCAACAAATATGAAACTAAAAGCGAGGCTGGTAGGAGGTACCAGGATCTGCACACGAAAACATGTGCGAAAGAGTAGCATGAGTACACAACAACGGTACCTAGTAAGTGCCAAGCCTAACCTCGGCCGAGTAGTGACGAGGTCAGGTTAGGGCCCTAGTGGTATATATATTAAATAAGATAGAGTAAAATATCGTAGTGTAATAAGAGTCAGAAATTTAACCAAAAAAAATCAAAGAAGAATAACAGTACAAGATACATGAGTAATAGCAGGGGATCTCCCGAGATACCGTCTCGTAGTCTCAAAAGTAAATGTGCAGGGGGATCTCCCGAGATACCATCTCGTAGTCCCAAAGTAAATATGCAGGGGGGATCTCTCGGGGATCTCCCGGGATACAGTCCTGTAATCTCCAAATAAATATGAAGAGTGATGTCCAGAAATACCATTCCGTAGTCCCAAAGTAAATACGCAGATCGAATAATGGAATTAACACTTACAACAGGAAATTCTAAAGTTTAGACTAAGTACAAGTAAGGAAAAAGCAGTAAATCCACTAAGCATGCTGCACAGAGTTCAGATAGGCATTTAAGGCACGTAGACATGCTATTCTTAGCTAAATAGGATAACCACACATGCTGGTATAACTAAAATAAGAAGAAAATGGTTATTACTCTATAAAAATCGGATTTTACAACAAATAGACCGTGTACACACTCGTCAGCTCACGTACACGACACCACATATCACAATAGTACCAAATCCTAAAACGAGTTCCCCCACACAAAGTTAGGCAATCAACATACCTCGAACCAAGCTCAATCAATCGGTAACAATGCCTTTTCCATGAATCTCCGTCTCCGAATGGCCCAAATATAGTCAAAAGTAATTACATACCACAAATATAACTATAAGAAACTAATCTAATTAATGAAATCAAGGTTTAAGCAAGAAATTAGAAAATCGCCCCAAAAAGTCGACCCGGGCCCACATCTAGAAATCGAGTAGAAGTCGCAAAATATGAACACCCATTCACTCACGAGTTCACTCGTACCAAAATTATCCAAATCCTATATCAAAATTTCAATCAAAACCCAAAATCATAGTTGAAGAAATTCTTCCTATTTTCCCCAAATTTTCATCCCAAATCCGAAACTAAAAGATGGAATTAATGATAAATTAGTGGAGTATAACCAAAATCAAGTGTAGAATCATTACCCAATCGATGTCTCTGAAAATCCCTCAAAATCTTGTCCAAATCTGAGCTCTCAAACTCATGTTTTGATAAAAATGGCCAAACCCTCGATTTTGAAATGTTTAATATTGCCCAGGCATCCCTTATTCGCGAACGCGGAAGACCCTTCGCATTCGCGAAGAGAAACTCAATCCTACGCGAACGCGGGATCAACATCGCGAACGCGTAGGCAAATGGGTCTGGGGACCCAGCTGTCCTGTTCCTCTACGCGAACGCGGGACCTCCATCACGGACGCGTAGGCCAACTATCCCAGTGCTTCGCAAACGCGAGACCTCCTTCGCGAACGCGAAACATAAAATCTCACCTGCCACCAGTTCCTCTTTGCGAATGCGGGACTCCCCTCGCGAACGCGAAGAAGGAAACTAGAACTGAAGAACACAAGAAATTTCTACCGAAATGATCCAATAACCACCTGAAATCAACCCAAGGCCGTCGGGACCTCAACCAAACATACCTACCAGTCCTAAAACACCATACAAACTTAGTAGAACCCTCAAAACACATCAAACAACAACAAAAACACGAATCACCCTTCAATCCAAACTTAATGAACTTGAACCTTCAATTTTCTACAACTATCAAACCACACCCGATTGACCTTAAATTTTGCACACAAGTCATCTTCAACATTACGGACCTACTCCAACTTCCGGAATCAAAATCCGACCCCGATATCAAAAAGTCCACTTCCGATCAAGATCTCCAAAATTCGACTTTCGCCATTTCAAGCCTAAATCAGCTACAGACCTCCAATTCATAGCCCGAACACTCCCTTAAGTCAAAAATCACACAACGGAGCTAATAAAATCGATTAAACTCCATTATGGAGTCTTCTTCACACAGTTCCGACTACGGTCAAAATTTTAAGACTTAAGTTTCTGTTTAGGGACTAAGTGTCCAGAAACACTCCGAAACCAAAAATAAAATCTCCCGGCAAGTCACATAGGAGAAATAGATACGGGGAAAGCAAAAAATAGGGGATCAGGTCTATTACTCTCAAAACGACTGACCGAGTCATTACATCCTCCCCCTCTTAAAATAATCGTTCGTCCTCGAACGAGCGTAGAGACATGCTCGAAGTGGTGAAAAGATGAGGATAAAGGCTGCACATATCCTTCTCGGTCTCCCTAGTCGCATCCTCGACCGGCTGACCCCTCCACTGAACCTTCACCGAAGCAATGTTTTTTGACCTCAACTTTCGATCTTGCTTGTCCAAAATAGCCACTGGCTCCTCAACATAAGATAGATCCTTGTCCAACTGGACTGAGCTAAAATCCAACAGATGAGACTGATCACCGTGATACTTCTGGAGCATTGAAACATGGAATACCGGATGAACTTCTACTAGGCTGGGAGCCAAGGCAAGCTCATACGCAACCTACACAACTTACCGAAACACCTCAAATGGACCAATGAACCTTGGGCTCAGCTTGACCTTCTTTACAAACCTCATAACGCCATTCATAGGCAAAACCCGGAGCAAGCCCGCTCTCCGACCATAAATGCAACATTGCGAACCTTCCGATCCGTATTACTCTTGTGTGTGGACTAGGTTATGCGAAGTCTATCTTGAATCACCTTAACTTTTTTCCAAAGCATCCTGAACTATGTCTATACCCAATAATCTAGCCTCGCCCGGCTCGAATTAACCCACTGGAGATCGACACTCTCTACCATACAGAGCCTCATACGGTGCCATATGAATGCTCTACTGATAATGGTTGTTGTATGCAAACTCTGCAAGTGGAAAGAGCTGATCCCAAGAACCTCTAAACTTCATCATGCACGCACATAGCATATCCTCAAGTATCTAAATAGTGTGTTCGAATTGTCCGTCCGTCTGAGGGTGAAATGTTGTGCATAACTCAACCCGAGTACCTAACTCATGCTGTACGGCCTTTCAAAACCGTTTTGTAAACTGTGTACCCCTGTCAGAGATGATAGATACCGGTACGCCATGAAGCCTAACAATCTCGCAAATATAAACTCGAGCTAGCTGCTCGAAAGAATAAGTAGTCATCACAGGAATGAAATGAGCTGACTTGGTCAGCATGTCCACAATCACCCAAACTGTATCAAACTTCCACTGAGTCCGTGGGTGTCCAACAACGAAATCCATAGTGATCTGCTCCCATTTCCACTCTGGAATCTCTAACTTCTGAAGCAATCCACCCGGCCGCAGATGCTCATACTTCACCTGCTGCAATTTAGGCACCGAGCTGCATATTCAACTATGTCCTTCTTCGTCCTCCTCCACCAATAATGTTTCTTCAAGTCATGATACATCTTTGCGGCACTCGGATGAATGGTTTACCACGAACTGTGAGCCTCCTAGAGAATCAACTCATACAATCCGTCTACACTGGGCACACATAGACTGCTTTGCATCCTCAATGCACCATCATCTCTACTGGTGACCTACTTAGCATCACCGTGCTGAACCGTGTCCTTAAGGACAAGCAAATGGGCGTCATCATATTGATTCTCCCTGATACGATTATAAAGAGAAGACTGAGAGATCACACAAGTCAAAACTTGACTCGACTCAGAATATCCAATCTAACAATCTAGTTGGCCAAGGCCTGAAGATCCAATGCCAATGGCCTCTCTGCTGCTGGTAAATATGCTAAGCTCCCCAAACTCTCCGCCCTGCGACTCAAGGAATCGGCCACCATATTAGCCTCCCCGGGATGATATAAAATAGTGATATCATAATCTTTAAGCAGCTCTAACCACCTCCGTTGATGGAAGTTAAGACCCTTCTGGTTGAACAAATGCGGGAAACTCCGCTGATCGGTGTAGATCTCACAAGGGACACCGTACAAATAGTGTCGCCAAATCTTCAAGGCATGAACAATAGCTGCTAACTCAAGGTCATGGACAGGATAGTTCTTTTCATGTACCTTTAGCTGTCTGGACGTGTAGGCAATCATCCTACTATCCTGCATCAACACCATGCCGAGACCAATCCACCACGCACCATAATAAAAAGCATAAGACCCCAAATCTGTAGGCAATACCAATATTGGGGTTGTAGTCAAAGTTGTCTTAAGCTTTGGGAAGCTCTCTTCACACTCCTGTGTCCACCTGAACGGAGCACCCTTCTGGGTCAGCCTGGTCATAGGTGCTGCAATAGATGAGAATCCCTCAACAAATCAACGGTAATACCCTACAAAACCAAGGAAACTCCGGATCTCTATAGCTGAAGACGGTCTGGGCCACCTCTGCACTGCTTCCAGCTTCTTCAGATCCACCTTAATCCCTTTACTCGACGCTACGTGACCAAGAAATGCCATTGGATCTAACCAGAACTCACACTTCGAGAACATTGCATATAGTTTCTTTTCTCTCAAGGTCTGAAGCACATTCCTCATGCGCTGCTCATGATCCTCCCGACTCTGGGAGTACACTAGAATGTCGTCAATAAACACAATGACAAATGAATCAAGATAGGGCGAAATAAATTGTGCATCAAATGCATAAATGATGCTGGGGTGTTGATCAGCCCAAATGACATCACAAGGAACTCGTTATGACCATACCGAGTCCTGAAAGCATTTTTCGAGATATCTAGCTCCCGAATCTTCAACTGATGATAACCTGAATGTAAGTCAATATTTGAAAACACTGTGGCACCCTGTAACTGATCAAATAAGTCATCAATACGAGGAGAAGGATACATGTTCTTCATTGTAACTTTATTCAACTAGCGATGATCAATGCACATACACATAAAACCATCCTTTTTCTTCACAAACAAGACAAGAGCACCCCAAGGTGACATACTGGGTTGAATGAAGCCCTTATTAAGCAATTCCTGTAACTATTCCTTCATCTCAAGAGGAGCTATATGATAGGGGGAATAGAGATGGGCTGAGTGCCCGGTAACAAATTAATACCAAAGTCGATATCTCTGGAGGGTGGCATGCTTGGAAGATCATATGGAAACACATAAGGGAAATCCCTCACTACTGGAACTAATTCAACTGTAGCGATGTCAATACAAACATCTCTCATATAAGCTAGATACGCGTCACACCCCTTCTCAACCATTCATTGAGCTTTAAGAAATAATATAACTCTGCCGGGAGTGTAATCTAAGGTACCCCTCCACTCTAACCGCGGTAAGCCTGGCATAGCTAGTGTCACTATCTTGGCGTGACAATCAATAATAGCATAATGGGGCGACAACCAGTCCATGCCCAAGATAATATAAAAATCTACCATACCGAGCAATAATAAATCAGCTCTAGTCTCAAAACCATTAATAACAACCAAACACGACCGATACACACGGTCAACAACAATAAAATTTGCCAAGTGTAGACACATAGACAGGAGAACTCAAAGAATCACGAGATACGGCTAAATACGGGGCAGAATAAGATGACATATAGGAATAAGTGGAGCCTGGATCAAATAAGACCGACGCATCTCTATGACAGACCGGAACAATACCTGTAATGACAGATCGGAAGCAACTGCCTATGTACGATCAGGAAGAGCATAGTATCTGGCCTGGCCTCCCCCTCTAGGGAGACCTCTACCTCGAGCTGGCTGAGTAGGTGGGGTGGTAGCATGTTCTGTAATCATAGCCTGAGGACCCTGTGGAGCACGTGGTACCTGAGAAGTCTGTGGAGGCACACCCCTCATAAGTCTGGGGAAATCTCTCACCATATGGCGAGTGTCGCCATACTCAAAACAAGATCTCACATGACGTGGCTGCTGTGGCTAGCTCGGGCCAGGTCAGCTAGACTGACCGCCGAAAGCAACCCATGCAAGAGGTACACTAGATACTGGCGGTGCATAATAAGGCTGCTAGGGCCTAGGAGTAGCTGGAATACCACTGTCGGCTGGAAGAGCTAAATGAACAGGGCAACTCATAGAGCCCCTACCATGTCGAACTGCATCTGGGGCACGAGTACCAGTATAAGTGCCAGACTCTCGAGACCTCTTGGCCTCCCTCTCCTCTCTCTCCCGAGCAAGCATGCCCTCAACCTTCATAGTAATACTCACAACCTGCTAATACGAGAAATCCATATTCAACTCCCGAGCCATGCTTGTGACGACCCAAAGGGTCATCACCTGTATTCCTACTCCCTCTATGCTTCTGAGGCCCTGGAAACCTCATTTGGGGTTGCCTCGAGTTGTGTGCGCAGTCCAGGCGCGTAGCCGGAAAAGTATAAATATGAAATTTGTGAGAAAAATTGTTAAAATTGGTATTTAATTGATTCAGTTTGACTTCGGTCAACGTTTTAGGAAAACAGACTCGGACCCATGATTTGATGGTCCCGGAGGGACCGTAGGAAAATATGAGACTTGGGCGTATGCCCGGAATCAAATTCCGAGGTCCCAAGCCCGAGAAATCAATTTTTGTGTAAAATTGTTTTCTGGAAATAATTAAGAAAATTGCAAGTGAAATTTGATTAAAAGACTGTGGTATCAGGCTCGTATTTTGGTTCCGACACCCGGTACAAGTCTTATATATGGCTTAAGTACTTTCTGTAAAGTTTGGTTGAATTTGGACGTCATTTCACGTGTTTTGGACTAAAAACTCTAAACATGATGTTTTATAGAAATTGGAAGGAAATCCTGGGTCTTGAGGCCTAATTTGATGATTATGATGTTGTTTGGGCGATTTGATCGCACGGATGAGTCCGTAGGATGGTTTTGAACTTATATGTACGTTCGGTTTGGAGCCCCGAGGGCTAGGGTGAGTTTTGAGTAGGTCCCGGGAGGTCTTAGGCTAGAAAAATAGCAGATGGTTGCAGATTCAGGGGTTGCAGGCCCCCAGCGCGGCTGCGGTCATTTCCGCGCGGTCCGCGCTGGAAGCCGCGCGGCCGCGGTGCATCTCTGCGCGGTGCACGTGGCTAGGTTCAGGGGGCCAGTGAAGTCTAGGTCGACCAGCGCGGCTGCGCACCAAATCAGTGCGGTCCGCGCTGGGAGATTCAGAGAGTGGGTCTTGGGTCCATTCAACCAGCGCGGCCGCGCACCAAATCAGTGCGGTCCGCGCTGGGTAGGTTCAGAGAGTCATTTTTTCTTCCCTTCCTCGGCGCGGCCGCAGTGCATTTTTGTGCGGTCCATGCCAGTCTCCAGCTCAGTATATAAAGTCGGGATTTTCAGTCATTTTTAACTTTTTCAAAACCCAAAACATAAGAGGCGATTTTCCAAACGATTCTACTTCTTCAAAACGATTGGTAAGTGTTTTCTAACTGATTTTTCTTTACTTCTTAACATCCTTAAACATAATTTCAACTTCAAAACAAAGATTTTAATGGAGAAATCGGGAATTTAGGGTAGAACCTAGGTTTTCTAAAATTGGGGGTTTTGGACCTCAATTCGGTGTCCGATTCCAAAATAACTTACATATTTGAGTTCATGGGGGAATGGGTAAACGGGTTTTGGTTCGAACCTCGGGTTTTAACCATGTGGGCCCGGGGGCATTTTTGACCTTTTGGGGTAAATTGATGAAAAAGGCCATGGGGTTTAAATTGTTTAGCACATATTGATAACATGAAGTCCTTATTGCATAGATTTGGTCGAGTTGGAGCCGAATTCGAGAGGGAAAGCGGTTGTGGAGGATTGTATTGGCCGTGGAAGTTTAGGTAAGTATTTGGTTTAACCCTAACTTGAGGGAATAAGAGTCGAGTCTTGTTTGCTAATTGCTAAATGTTCGAGTACGATGTATAGGCATGGTGACGAGTTCCTATACATTGGTGTCTAGCATGACCGTGAGTCCTTATATGTGGCTTTGTTTGGATATTGTTATGCCTTCCATGCTTAATTGATGGCTTCTATGTGTTGTAAACACCTTGTGAAGGATATTGTGATTGTGGAACTTCGTGGAGCATTGGCTTGGTTTGAAACACAAATGGTGAGAGTATATGAGATGAGAAATGCCTCGTAGTTTGCCACGAGTGCTAATGAGAACTAGGATATGAAAATGAAAGAAAAAAAAGGGAAATAACGATTTACTCTCGCATGGTTGTTATTGGTTGTTTCTGTACCCTTGTTGGGATTTCCTTCCAATTACTTGTTCACTCATTTGCCCTTTATTTGTGGCTGTTGCTTGGGCAAGGTTGAGAGGTATACATTACGGATCGGGTTGCGCGCCGCAACAATGTTATATTGCACGCCACAACAGTGATAATTGTGGATCGGGTTGCACGCCGCAACAGTGATAATTGTGGATCGGGTTGCACGCCGCAATAGTGTTAATTGTGGATCGGGTTGCACACCGCAACAGTGATAATTGGGGATCAGGTTGCGCGCGCGCAACAGTTATAATTGTGGATTGGGTTGCACGCCGCAATAGTGATAATTGTGGATCGGGTTGCACGCCGCAACAGTGTTGAAATGTATTAGGGTCGGGTTGCACACCGCAACAGTTATTGATGCAAATGTGTTTAGTGTTGGTATTAGTTTCTTGTTCGCCTTAAATTTTAAATTGCACCTAGATTGATTGCTTTGGATTTACTGTTAATATTGTTAGCTCCCCACAACATGTTTCCCCTCCCATACTGTTAGTTGCTTTGTACTTCAATTTCTGCTGTATATTTATAATTGCACAGGTTTATGTAAGGTCCAGTCTAGCCTCGTCACTACTTCGCCGGGGTTAGGCTGGGCACTTACCAGCACATGGGCCGGTTGTGCTGATGCTACACTTTGTGCATTTTTTCACAGGTCCAGGTATTGAGCAGCAGCAGCAGCTTTAGCACGGGGATGAACCTTCAGTCCAGAGAGACCCGAGGTAGCTTGCAGGCGTCCGCAGGCCCGGCGTCTCCCTTCTATCCTTACATTTGGTTGTCATCTCATTGTACCCGAGATAAACAGATTATGTTTCTTTCAGACTTTGTATGGAGTACTCCTTAGATGTTCGTGAGTATGTGACTCCAGTCCCGGGGTAGAGATATGTGTGTTGGAACTTCTGTATTATCGATCTTTTATCTACATTTAAGTCTTCCGCTTATGATTTTAATTCCGTCGCCTTTATTTAATGCCGTTAATTGTTAAAAAGGAACACGTGTTTAATGATATTGCTAATTAAGTTGGCTTGCCTAGCTCCTATTAGTAGGCACCATCACGAATGCAGAGTGGGTGAAAAGTCGTTAGGAACAACTAGCCCTTATAGACGAAAAGAGAATGAATGCAGTCTGCCATGGTCAGCTCTATCAGAACCGAATGTCCAGAGCCTTCAACAAGAGAGTCAAACAAAGACAATTCACACCGGGGCAGTTGGTGTTAAAGAAAAATTTTCCACATCAAAATGAAGCAAAGGGGAAGTTCTCTCCCAATTGGCAGGGTCCATACATGGTCCACCGGGTTCTGACAGGAGGAGCCCTCATACTTGCAGAAATGGACGGAGAAGTCTGGTCAAAGCCGATCAATTCAGATGCAGTCAAGCGTTACTATGTGTGATCTTTATGTTTTCCCTATATGATGTAATTGAACTAAGCCTGACCTGATTCCCGTTTAAGAGGGGAAACATAGGCAGCCCTATGGGTTCGGTCACAATTCAATAAAATTTTCATTTCTCCCGTAATTGGACCCTCAAAATTCTGAAGTAATTTTAGTCGATCGTCGCAAGCAATAGCCAGAAGCATCAACCCATTAAACTGGGGCAGAATTTTGAGGAGGACCCTCAAAATTCCGTAGCAGGGGAGGTTGCAATGTCCCGAACCACGTCATAGTCATCGGTTCATCTAAAAATTATTATTATCATGTCATATTTTTTTTATGAAATCATGCATATTACTGAAATTGCGTTGTTTAACAACGGTACCCCGATGATACATACAGTATCACCAGATCAGAGCCGAGCAGGTCAAGCAAAGCCAGCGGGGACACGAACTAACATCCCCCTTTACAAAACTCACGATTTTTCTTTGGATGCAGGCACTTGGATTACGAAATCATCAAACACATTATACACCCATGGGACGAACATTATTCAGGAATACAACTCTCAAAACCGTTGCACTTACCAACATTTGCTATCCGCACACACCAGTGATATTCTGTATGTCATAATGTCCCCAACAATCACAATGTCGCAATCTGCTATCAGCTAAGAAAACTCTACTACCATTGGCCATTTTATTTCTTGCATAAGGCTACTATTCTGCCTTCTGAGACTAAACGCTGTCTCTATCCGCATTCTTTGCATTGCATATGGCTACTATTCTGCCTTCCGAGACTAAACACTGTCTCTATCTGCATCTTGCATTGTATAAGGCTACTATTCTTCCTTCCGAGACTAAACGCTGTCTCCATCTGCATTTTGCATTGCATAAGGCTACCATTCAGCCTTTCGAGGTTAAGCTCTACCCTCATACTGCATCTGCATGGATGAAAGATCGCCTCATACTACATCCGCATGGCTGAAAGATCGCCTCATACTGCATCCGCATGGCTGAAAGATTGCCTCATACTGCATCTGCATGGCTGAAAGATTGCCTCATATTGTATCTACATGGCTGAAAGATCGCCTCATACTGCATCTGCATGGCCGAAAGATTGCCTCACACTGCATCTGCATGGCTGAAAGATCGCCTCATACTGCATCTGCATGGCTGAAAGATCGCCTCATACAGCATCCGCATGGCTGAAAGATCGCCTCATACTATATCTGCATGGGCTGAAAGATCACCTCATACTATATCTGCATTGCTGAAAGATCGCCTCATACTGCATCTGCATGGCTAAAAGATCGCCTAATACCATATCTGCATGGCTGAAAGATCTCCTCATAATGCATCTCATGGGCTGAAAGATCGCCAAATTATCCAAAGGCGTCATCGTTCGGAGGCACCATTTTCATAGCCCGAGAACTCCATGTCATGGCCTGAGGATGCCTTTTAATCTTTTGCATATCATTATTCAAAGGCATCATGGTTCGGAGGCACCATCCTCATGGCCCGAGAGCATCAATTCATGGCCTGCGAATCCCTTATATTAGGCTTCATGGCCCAGGACGTCATCCTAACCGTTCGAAGATAACATTCATGGTCCGACGGGAATTTGCATCATGTTTAAATTTATGCACAGTATACGCTCGTATTGTTTTCTAATTGCAGGTATACCGACGAGCAACATCCATCCCGGCAGGAGCAGTTTCGCTCCAGTTCCCGCAGCCATATCAAACCTTAACCATTCTCACAAGCCGCCCACTCACCCCGTCTTGGATATTGCGTCCGTTCTTGGAAAGTCTCCATCGGCATACTTCGCCGACAGATCCGAAACTACATATGGCCTGATTCCTACAAAACCAGGGACATGTAGGCAGCTCAGAAGCCAGGGCGCAGCCTATCTTCTTCAAACCGTTTCGTTCGGTCAAAATTGGCCATCATATCTTTACCCGATAACTCTTTCATCTTTTCCGGGAAAAGAGGGGCAGCTGTTGATACCCAATTTTTTCCTATATATATATTTTAATATGCAAAATACTTTCAAAATAGCATATGTATGCATATATAAGTATGCCCAAATGTTTTATTGTTTTTCCTTAATTTTTAAAGATTTTTAAATTAATTTATTCCCCTATTTTATTCATAAAAACCCAATAATAATTCCCAAAATTATTATTTTTGGTAATAAATTTATTGGACATTCACATTTATGCTGAAATATAGCTGAGATAATTTTTTGTGCATATTTTTACAAATTTATTCAGTATTTTTAAAGCTAAATTGCATATAATTGCAATATTAGCCTCTTTTAGGACTTAAATGCGTTTATATTCATAAAAAAATTAAGTCCAGTATTTATTAATTTATAATTATACGTTATAAATTATTTTAGTACTTTCAATTTATTTCCAAAAATTAATTTACTATTTTTTATAATTTTAAAATAGGAAAAATGGCTATTTAAATGATAGCCCAAATTCATTTGAATTAAAGCCTAAAATTGAGCCCAAATCAGACCCAATTTCCCAATCCAATTACATCTCAAACCCGACCCCCTAACCCAATTTACACGACCCAACCCGGTCTCCCACCTAGCCCCTTTAATCCTAGGCGCTGATCATTTAGATCAGCGGCTCCTATAAACCCTTTCCTTAATTAATCCCAAACGACCCCAAAACCCTATCATTTGATACAATGCGCCGCCTTTGAATCCCCTTATCTCTCAACTCTCTCTGAAACTCTCATGAACCCTAGCCGCCGCCCTCTCACCTCACCCTAATACCTGCCTAATCTATGAACTTCCGTGGTCATATGAGGCCTGTACAAGCCTTCCATGGCTCCTATGTGTTTGGTTCTATGGTTTCATGACCAGACCTCAAAGGAGTTTAGTCCAGTCCTTTCTCCAGCCAGCCATGGCCATTCCAGTTAGATCCTTAACTCTTCTAGTTAGAACGGTAACTTTCAAGGCCTTTCTCACTTTTTCTGGGTTTTTCGAAACCCTAACCTTTGAGACCTTTCGATTTCTTTCAGTTCTACTTTAGATCTGTACTTGATATGAATGTCAAGTGTTTTTCTCGAAAGTTTTTTTCAACTTTCGTTCAAAACGACCCTTCATATTCTCCGATCAGGGTTTTCCTTTAAGTTTTTCTTTTCAAAGATCTCTGATTTGAACGTGTTTGTAATTTTACTAAGTTTTGCTCATGTTGTTCTTCTATCTGTTGCAGCATGTTAAAACCCTAGTTCATTTGTGGTCTCATTCGAGTTGTGAAATTGTTTGTTAGATGTGTACTTGTTTGATTAAGTTCCTCGTTCTTATTTGACTTATTTTGTTGTATCATCTTTTAAACTCGATTACTGTTGAGAAGCCCTATGTCTTCTTGGTCTGAAACTGCTTGTTTGAGTATGCACTTGATTCGATTAAAGTTCTTTGTTTCTGACTTTCTCTTTCTTAGGTGACTTATCTGATTTTTACTATCTTTCAACTAGACTATGGTTGAAACCCTAATTTTCAAAAGGGTTTCGTCACTTGTTACTGCAAGACCTGTACTTGTTCTGACTCTCTTCTTCACTTTGGCTACATGTGTGAGCCTTGACTATCCACTAAAACCTATGCTTATTTGTGCTACTATTGTATGTTGTTTCTTTTGCCAATGTGTTTGGCCTCGCATGACTGATGTTTTGTTCACTCTATTTATATACTGAAGTGCATAAGCATGTTCCTCCCTTGATTGATCTTGATCTTGTAACTGATTTCAAAAGCTTTTCTTATATGAGCCCTGATTTCACTCGCCTATTTAAAATTAATTGATTCTTTTCCCTTTACTGTGATATTTTTACCTTGCTGATTTCTTTCCCAAAATAAGTATATTTTTGTACTCAGACTTGATTGTTCACTGCATGCTTTTACTGCCCCTTATATGGCAATAATCAGCCTGCTTCTAAATTGATATTCTTCCCTTAATTAGACCTGCTTCTACCCGTTAAAAAGTGATTCCTTATTTAAAGGGGAATCACTTGTGTAATTGATTCTGACTGGTGATTGTTTCTATATTTGTGTTGAGACATTATTTATTACCTCTCCTTCAGTCGTTTTCAAAAAGATATAAATACCTTGCACTCCTCTTCTTTGAAACACGAACGAACCACCTGATTTCAAAACACACACTTCACTCAAAACTCTCTCTCTTTTCTCTGTTACTACTTGTGTTGTTGCCTTGTCTAGCCGGCTGAAAGCCAAGGCTAGGCTATGGAAATTTGCTTACTTTTCTTTCTGCATTTGCTTCTTTACTGGTATGTTCTAATTAATCTTCGAGCATCAAAAACAACATGTTTTCTTTAATATTTTCTTCACTCTTGCCTGTTTCCTGCTTGTGTTTAATCAAGTTTTCATTCCTAAAGCATGCTGTAAATCAATGTGTTCCTTTATGTATAACTACTCTGTTAGTCATTTGATTATATGATTATGCCTTATGAATCCCAAACCCCCATATCCCATATGTGTTTGTATTCTCTTGTTGGTTTGAGGGCATGTCAGCATTAGACATTGTTGTGCATGGCCGAAACCTGACCCTCCTTGGGGTCATATGCTTCATATCCCCTCTATGTGTTGTGTTCTCTGGCTGGTTTATGGACATACCAGCACCATCTATTGTTGTGCATGCCCAAACCTGGCCCCTTCCTAAGGTCATATGCTCCCTGCAATGAATTCCCAAACCCTGACCCCTTGGTATAAAAATGCTGGTTCTGTGTAGTGTTAGCTTTACTACTACTATTTTCCAATCACCCTTACCCCTCTCTATTCTTCACTCAGTTTTAAATCTCTGTTTCTGCAATTCAATTATACTCTTAGGCTTAGGTTCTGCCCCTCTTGTGTGAGCCTTTGCTTGGGACCCATGAGCTCCCTCTGAACTTGGACACATAAGGGCTGGCCCTTCCACACTGCACTCATCTCTACCTAGGTATGCAAACTTGGGTGTAAGCACTGCCCGGGGTCCCTTGAGACCCTTAGGGAACTTTGACAAACTCAAGTCTGAGAAAGGCTTTGAAACAAATGGCATTTGAGGTGGTTTATTCCGTAACTCAGAGAGGAAGTCAAGAATCAGGCTTCCTCTGGTTGTAACCCCTTCGTTTACACTTTTCTGATGTAATTCATTATTTGGTCTGCAATAAGTTATAATAAACATTGGGGTTAGTTAGTGGAAAGGGCTGGGTAATTATGCATGTTTAACTATTAGAAGGGTAGAGAACATGCCTATAGGACTTGTTTTCTGTATGATTAATTCAGCATTTAGATAATATGCCTATAGGACCTTTTTAGTCTGCATGTTTAACTCTGCATTTAGAGAACCTGTCTATAGGACCTGTTTTAAATTATGCATTTAAATAACATGCCTATAGGATTTATCTTAAATTCTGCATGTTTCTTACCACACTTAGACACCATGTTCTTAGGATCCAATTGGTTATAATCCGGCATCATGTCCAATAGATTAAAATCAGTATCATGCCAACAGGAATTTCAAGCCAATCTTGCCTGCTTCGTTTCACGTTCAACTAGATATCATGTCTATAGGAATTAAAATTAGCAATAATAGTTATCAATGTCTATAGAATCTGAAATCAGTCTAGTCTAATATCAGTTCAACTCATACTATTCTGAACTAATTTTAAAAACAACTCTCTCTCTTCTTATTAATACGGTATAGAAAGCATGTCTATTAGATCTCAAATCGTTTATTTTAGAATTGTTACTGCTTTGCCACATTCTGAATCAGTAATAGATATCATGTCTATAGGATCTCACCCAAACACTTAGGCAAGCCTTAGGTGACAACAAATAAAACTGAACCCGCCTTCGTTAATTAGTAACTGCTACAACCAGCAGGCAGGCCTGATTCAGACTTCTTATCTGAGTTATGTAATAAACTGGTCTGCCTCAACAATTAAAACTCCCCTTGCCTTAGTACTTTAGATTCAGACCCTGACTGTGTTTAAGTCATGCAATTCATGTGCTTTGCTTGAGGAGGTATACATGAGCCTTTTAGTTGTTTACATGTTTCCCTTTTATGAGCAGCCCTATGTGTCTTTATATGTCGCCTTAGCTTTTTTTACCTTTTGAAACCTAAAAGTCAGCATAATATCCCTCCCCTTTAGGAATAGTAGTCCTAAGTTCCTCCGGGACTAATAGGAATGGGACGGGTAATAGCATGCAATAGTGGTCGAGACCAATCCGCGCATTAATACCTCGACAGGGTGGGAAGGGTAGATATGGATATGATGACCGGTGCGCTAATACCACGCGTAGCCCCTCTTTTGAGGAGTGATTACCGGGTATTGCATTTATGTGATCCATATTATAAATAAACCTAGGACCCCTTTTCTTTTCATTTGACACTTCTTTTAAAAATCCACCTTTTAATATCTTTTGAACTCTTATGTGTCTAAATTTAAATCCCCTACTATTTGAGCCTATACTTGTCTATTTGCTAAATTGCACAAATTCAAAAAAACTGTCTGGCCGGGAACCACACTAGTGGATCCTGAGGGGTGCCTAACACCTTCTCCTTAGGATAATTTCAAGCCCTTACCCTATCTCTGGTTATCAAACAAACTTAGAAGTGAACCTTATAGGTGTCCTAATGCACCTTAAATCATTAGGTGGCGACTCTTCAAATGGAAAACCCAGTTCCCAAAAGAAATGAGTTGTCCTATGCCCAAAATGTCATAAACCCGATTTTCCGATGGAAAACCCAATCACCCTTACCCCTCTCTATTCTTCACTCATCACCGTATCCTTCACCAATAGTATATGTGATTTACAATTTTGCTAACAACTCACAAATCTTCCCAGTGCAAACTGGGGCAGAAAGATTTTGTTCGTTTTGTTTGTTTTGATTGCAGGCACCCACCTGGAAAACAAGGGAATTCATTTCATGTTTCGGCAATCAGGCGCCCACCTAGAGAACAAGGGAATACAGTTCAAGTTTTGGCAATCAAGTGCCCACATGGAGAACAAGGGAATACAGTTCAAGTTTTGGCAATCAGGCGCCCACCTGGAGAACAAGGGAATACAGTTGAAGTTTTGGCAATCAGGCGCCCACCTGGAGAACAAGGAAATACAGTACAAGTTTTGGCAGTCAGGCACCCACCTAGAGAACAAGAGAGTACAGTTCAAGTTTCGGCAATCAGGCGCGCACCTGGAGAACAAGGGAATACAGTTCAAGTTTTGGAAATCAGGCGCCCACCTGGAGAATAAGGGAAAACAGTTCAAGTTTTGGCAATCAGGCGCCCACCTGGAGAACAAGGGAATACAGTTCAAGTTTCTGTAATCAGCCTCCCACCTGGAGAACAAGGGAATACAGTTCAAGTTTCGGCAATCAGGCGCCCACCTGGAGATCAAGGGAATACAGTTCATGTTTTGGCAATCAGGCGCCCACCTGGAGAACAACGGAATACAGTTCATATTTGGCAATCAGGCGCCCACCTAGAGAATAAGGGAAGACATTTCAAGTTTCGGCAATCAGGCACCCACCTGGAGAACAAGGGAATACAATTCAAGTTTTGGTAATAAGGCGCCCTCCTGGAGAACAAGGGAATACAGTTCAAGTTTCAGCAATCAGGCGCCCACATGGAGAACAAGGGAATACAGTTCAAATTTTGGCAATCAGGCGCCCACCTGGAGAACAAGGGAATACAGTTCAAGTTTTGGCAATCAGGTGCCACCTGCATAACAAGAGAGTACAGTTCAAGTTTCGGCAATCAGGCGCCCGCCAGGAGAACAAGGGAATACAGTTCAAGTTTTGGCAATCAAGCGCCCACCTGGACAACAAGGAAATACATTTCAAGTTTTGGCAATCAGGCACCCGCCTGGAGAACAAGGGAATACAGGTCAAGTTTCGTTAATTAGGCGCCCACCTGGATAACAAGGGAATACAGTTCAAGTTTTGGCAATCAGGCACCCACCTGGAGAACAAGGGAATACAGTTCATGTTTTGGCAATCAGGCGCCCATCTGGAGAATACGGGAAGACAGTTCAAGTTTTGGCAATCAGGCGCCCAACTAGAGAACAAGGGAATATAGTTCGAGTTTTTGCAATCAGGCGCCCACCTGGAGAACAAGGGAAGACAGTTCAAGTTTTGGCTATCAGGCGCCCACCTGGAGAACAAGGGAAGACAGTTCAAGTTTCGGCAATCAGGCGCCCACCTGGAGAACAAGGGAATACAGTTCAAGTTTTGGTAATCAGGCGCCCACCCGGAGAATAAGGGAATACAGTTCAAGTTTCGGTAATCAGCTGCCCACCTGGAGAACAAGGGAATACAGTTCATGTTTCGGCAATCATGCACCAACCTGGAGAATAAGGGAATACAGTTCATGTTTTGGCAATTAGGCGCCCTCATGGAGAACAAGGGAAGACAGTTCAAGTTTCTGCAATCAGGCGCCCATCTGGAGAACAAGGGAAGACAGTTCAAGTTTCGACAACTAGGAACCTACCTAAAGAACAAGCGAAGACAGTTCCAGCTTCGGCAATCAGGTGCCTACTTGGAGAACAAGGGAAGACAGTTCAAGTTTCGGCAATCAAGCTCCTACCTAGAGAACATGGGAAAATAGTTCAAGTTTGTCGCCAATCAGGCGCCCACCAGGAGAACAAGGGAATACAGTTCACGTTTTGGCTATCAGGCGCCCACCTCGAGAAGAAGGGAATACAGTTCAAGTTTTGGAAATCAGGCGCCCACCTGGAGAACAAGGGAATACCGTTCATGTTTTGGCAATCAGGCGCCCACCTGGAAAACAAGGGAATGCAGTACGCGTTTGGCAATCAGGCGCCCATCTGGAGAACAAGAAATATAGTTCGAGTTTTGGCAATCAGGCGCCCACCTGGGGAACAAGGGAATAAAGTTCAAGTTTTGGCAATCAGGCGCCTACCTGGAGAACAAGGGAATACAGTTCAAGTTTTGGCAATCAGGCGCCCACCTGGAGAATAAGGGAAGACAGTTCAAGTTTCGGCAATAAGGCGCCCACCTGGAGAACAAGGGAATACAGTTCAAGTTTCGGCAATAAGGCGCCCACCTGGAGAACAAGGGAATTCAGTTCAAGTTTTGGTAATCAAACGCCCACCTGGAGAACAGGGGAATAAAGTTCAAGTTTCTGTAATCAGCTGCCCGCCTGGAGAACAAGGGAATACATTTCAAGTTTCGCAATCAGGCGCCCACCTGGAAAACAAGGCAATACAGTTCATGTTTATGTAATTAGGCGCCCTCCTGGAGAACGAGGGAATAAAGTTCAAGTTTCTATAATTAGCTGCCCGCCTGGAGAACAAGGGAATACAGTTCAAGTTTCGGCAATCAGGCGCCCACCTGGAGAACAAGGGAATACAGTTCATGTTTTGGCAATCAGGCGCCCACCTGGAGAACAAGGGAATACAGTTCATATTTTTGCAATCAGGCGCCTACCTGGAGAATAAGGGAAGACAGTACAAGTTTTGGTAATCAGGCGCTCACCTGGAGAACAAGGGAATACAGTTCAAGTTTTGGCAATCAGGCGCCCACCTGGAAAACAAGGGAATACAGTTAAGGTTTTAGCAATCAGGCGCCCACCTGGAGAACAAGGGAATACAGTTCAAGTTTTGGCAATCAGGCGCCCACCTGGAGAACAAGGGATTACAGATCAAGTTTTGGCAATCATGCGCCCACCTGGAAAATAAAGGAATACAATCCAAGTTTCGGCTATCAGGCGCCCACCTGGAGAATAAGGGAATATAGTTTGAGTTTTTGCAATCAGGCGCCCACCTAGAGAAGAAGGGAATACAGTTCAAGTTTTGGCGATCAGGCGCCTACCTTGAGAACAAGGGAAGACAGATTCAGTTTTGGCAATTAGGCACCCACCTAGAGAATAAGGGAAGACAGTTCAAGTTTCGGCAATCAGGCGCCTACCTGGAGAACAAGGGAATACAGTTCAAGTTTTGGCAATCAGGCGCCCACCTGGAAAACAAGGGAATACATTTCAAGTTTCGGCAATTAGGCGCCCACCTGGAGAACACGAGAATATAGTTCAAGTTTTGGTAATCAGGCGCCCACCTAGAGAACAAGGGAATAGAGTTCAAGTTTTGGCAATCAGGCGCCCACCTGTAGAACAAGGGAATACAGTTCAAGTTTCTGTAATCAGCCGCCCACCAGGAGAACAAGGGAATACAGTTCAAGTTTTGGCAATCAGGCGCCCACTTGGAAAACAAGGGAATACAGTTAGGGTTTTAGCAATCAGGCGCCCACCTAGAGAACAAGGGAATACAGTTCAAGTTTGGGCAATCACGCGCCCACCTGGAGAATAAGGGAAGACAGTTCAAGTTTCGGCAATCAGGCGCCCACCTGGAGAACAAGGGAATATAAGTCAAGTTTTGGTAATCAGGCGCCCACTTGGAGAACAAGGGAATAAAGTTCAAGTTTGTGTAATCAGCTGCCCGCCTAGAGAACAAGGGAATACAGTTCATGTTTCGGCAATCAGTCGCCCACCTGGAGAACAAGGGAATACAGTTCATGTTTTGGTAATCATGCGCCCTCCTGGAGAACAAGGGAAGACAGTTCAAGTTTCTGCAATCAGGCGCCCACCTGGAGAACAAGGGAAGACAGTTCAAGTTTCGACAATTAGGCACCCACCTGGAGAACAAGCGAAGACAATTCCAGCTTCGGCAATCAGGTGCTTACTTGGAGAACAAGGGAAGACTGTTCATGTTTCGGCAATCAGGAGCCCACCTGGAGAACATGGGAAGATGGTTCAAGTTTGTCGCCAATCAGGCGCCCACCAGGAGAACAAGGGAATACAGTTCACGTTTTGGCAATCAGGCGCCCACCTTGAGAACAAGGGAATACAGTTCAAGTTTTGGCAATCAGGCGCCCACCTGGAGAACAAGGGAAGACAGTTCAAGTTTCGGCAATCAGGCGCCCACCTCGAGAACAAGGGATTACAGATCAAGTTTTGGCAATCAGGCGCCCACCTGGAAAACAAGGGAATACAATCCAAGTTTCGGCTATCAGGCGCCCACCTGGAGAATAAGGGAATACAGTACGAGTTTTGGCAATCAGGCGCCCACCTGGAGAACAAGGGAATACAGTTCAAGTTTCTGTAATCAGCCGCCCACCAGGAGAACAAGGGAATACAGTTCAAGTTTTGGCAATCAGGCGCCCACTTGGAAAATAAGGGAATACAGTTCAGGTTTTGCAATCAGGCGCCCACCTTGAGAACAAGGGAATACAGTTCATGTTTTTGGCAATCAGGCGCCCACCTGGAGAACAAGGGGATACAGTTCAAGTTTTGGCAATCAGGCACCCACCCGGAGAACAAGGGAATACAGTTCCCGTTTTGCAATCAGGCGCCCGCCTGGAGAATAAGGGAATAGAGTTCAAGTTTTGGCAATCTGGCGCCTACCTGGAGAACAAGGGAATACAGTTCAAGTTTTGGCAATCAGGTGCCCACCTGGAGAACAAGGGAATACAGTTCAAGTTTTGGGAATCAGGCGCCCAATTGGAGAACGAGGGAATACAGTTCAAGTAACGTGGATAAGAAGGGAATACAGTTCAAATTTTGGCAATCAGGCGCCCACCTGTAGAACGAGGGAATACAGTTCATGTTTTGGCAATCAGGCGCCCACCTGGAGAACAAGGGAATATAGTTAAAGTTATGGCAATCAGGTGTCCACCTGGAGAACAAGGGAATACAGTTAAAGTTTTTGTAATTAGGCGCCCACCTGGAGAACAAGGGATTACAGTTAAAGTTTTGGCAATCAGGCGCCCACCTGGAGAACAAGGGAATACAGTTCAAGTTTCTGCAATCAGGCGCCCACCTGGAGAACAAAGGAAGACAGTTCAAGTTTCGACAATTAGGCACCCACCTGGAGAACAAGCGAAGACAATTCCAGCTTCGGCAATCAGGTGCTTACTTGGAGAACAAGGGAAGACTGTTCATGTTTCGGCAATCAGGAGCCCACCTGGAGAACATGGGAAGATAGTTCAAGTTTGTCGCCAATCAGGCGCCCACCTGGAGAACAAGGGAATACAGTTCAAGTTTTGGCAATCAGGCGCCCACCTGGAGAACAAGGGAAGACAGTTCAAGTTTCGGCAATGAGGCGCCCACCTCGAGAACAAGGGAATACAATCCAAGTTTCGGCTATCAGGCGCCCACCTGGAGAATAAGGGAATACAGTACGAGTTTTGGCAATGAGGCGCCCACCTGGAGAACAAGGGAATATAGTTCGAGTTTTGGCAATCAGGCGCCCACCTGGAGAACAAGGGAATACAGTTCAAGTTTTGGCAATCAGGCGCCTACCTTGAGAAAAAGGGAATACAGTTTCAGTTTTGGCAATTAGGCACCCACCTTGAGAATAGGGGAATACAGTTCAAGTTTCTGTAATCAGCCGCCCACCAGGAGAACAAGGGAATACAGTTCAAGTTTTGGCAATCAGGCGCCAACCTGGAGAACAAGGGAATACATTTCATGTTTTGGTAATCAGGCGCCCTCTTGGAGAACAAGGGAAGACAGTTCGAGTTTCTGCAATCAGGCGCCCACCTGGAGAACAAGGGAAGACTGTTCAAGTTTCGACAATTAGGCACCTACCTGAAGAACAAGCGCAGACAATTCCAGCTTCGGCAATCAGGTGCCTACTTGGAGAACAAGGGAAGACAGTTCAAGTTTCGGCAATCAGGCGCCCACCTGGAGAACATGGGAAGATAGTTCAAGTTTGTCGCCAATCAGTCGCCCACCAGGAGAACAAGGGAATACAGTTCACATTTTGGCAATCAGGCGCCCACCTGGAGAACAAGGGAATACAGTTCAAGTTTTGGCAATCAGGCGCCCACCTAGAGAACAAGGGAAGACAGTTCAAGTTTCGGCAATCAGGCGCCCACCTCGAGAACAAGGGATTACATATCAAGTTTTGGCAATCAGGAGCCCACCTGGAAAACACGGGAATACAATCCAAGTTTCGGCTATCAGGCGCCCACCTGGAGTATAAGGGAATATAGTTCGAGTTTTGGCAATCAGGTGCCCACCTGGAGAACAAGGGAATAGAGTTCAAGTATTGGCAATCAGGCGCCTACCTTGAGAACACGAGAATACAGTTCAAGTTTTGGCAATCAGGCGCCCACCTGGAGAACAAGGGAATTCATTTCAAGTTTCGGCAATCAGGCGCCCACCTAGAGAACAAGGGAATACAGTTCGTGTTTTTGCAATCAAGTGCCCACCTGGAGAACAAGGGAATACAATTCAAGTTTTGGTAATTAGGTGCCCACCTGGAGAACAAGGGAATACAGTTCAAGTTTTGGCAATCAGGCGCCCAATTAGAGAACGAGAGAATACAGTTCAAGTTTCGGCAATCAGGTGCCCACCTGGAAAACAAGGGAATACAGTCCAAGTTTTGGAAATCAGGCGCCCACATGGAGAAGAAGAGAATACAGTTAATGTTTTGGAAATCAGGCGCCCACCTGGAGAACAAGGGAATACAGTTCAAGTTTTGGCAATCAGGCGCCCACCTGGAGAACAAAGGGATACAGTTCAAGTTTCGGCAATTTTCGGCAATCAGGCGCCCACATGAAGACAAGGGAATATAGTTCAAGTTTCGGCAATCAGGCGCCCACCTGTACAACAAGAGAATATAGTTCAAGTTTTGGCAATCAAGCGCCCACTTGGAGAACAAGGGAATACATTTCAAGTTTTGGCAATCAGGCGGCCACCTGGAAAGCAAGGGAATATAGTTCAACTTTTGGCAATAAGGCGCCCACGTGGATAACAAGGGAATCAAATTTTGGCAATCACGCGCCCACCTGGAGAACAAGGGAATACAGTTCAAGTTTCGCCAATCAGGCTCTCACTTGGAGAACAAGGGAATACACTTCAAGTTTTGGCAATAAGGCGCCTACCTGGAAAACAAGGTAATACAGTCCATGTTTTGGAAATCAGGCGCCCGCATGGAGAACAAGGGAATACAGTTCAAGTTTTGGCAATCAGGCGCCCACCTGGAAAACAAGGGAATACAGTTCAAGTTTCGGCAATTAGGCGCCCACCTGGAGAACACGAGAATATAGTTCAAGTTTTGGTAATCAGGCGCCCACCTAGAGAACAAGGGAATACAGTTCAAGTTTTGGCAATCAGGCGCCCACCTGTAGAACAAAGGAATACAGTTCAAGTTTTTGTAATCAGCCGCCCACCAGGAGAACAAGGGAATATAGTTCAAGTTTTGGAAATCAGGCGCCCACCTGGAAAATAAGGGAATACAGCGCCCACCTGGAGAACAAGGGTATACAGTTCAAGTTTGGGCAATCAGGCACCCACCAGGAGAATAAGGGAAGACAGTTCAAGTTTCGGCAATCAGGCGCCATCCCGGAGAACAAGGGAATACAGTTCAAGTTTTGGTAATCAGGTGCCCACCTGGAGAACAAGGGAATACAGTTCAAGTTTCTGTAATCAGCTGCCCACCTGGAGAACAAGGGAATACAATTCTAGTTTCGGCAATCAGGCGACCACCTGGAGAATAAGGGAAGACAGTTCAAGTTTCGGCAATCAGGCGCCCACCTGGAGAACAAGGGAATACAGTTCAAGTTTTGGTAATCAGGTGCCCACCCGGAGAATAAGGGAATAATGTTCAAGTTTAGGCAATCAAGTGCCCACCTGCAGAACAAGGGAATACAATTCACGTTTCTGTAATTAGCTGCCCACCTAGAGAACAAGGGAATACAGTTCATGTTTCGGCAATCAAGCGCCAACCCTGAGAACAAGGGAATACAGTTCATGTTTTGGCAGTCAGGCGCCCACCTGGAGAACAAGGGAAGACAGTTCAAGTTTCTGCAATCAGGCGCCCACCTGGAGAACAAGGGAAGACAATTCAAGTTTCGGCAATCAGGCGCCCACCTGGAGAACTTGGGAAGATAGTTCAAGTTTGTCGCCAATCAGGCGCCCACCAGGAGAACAAGGGAATATAGTTCACGTTTTGGCAATCAGAAGCCCAATTGGAGAACGAGGGAATACAGTTCATGTTTCGCTAATCAGGCGCCCACCTGGAAAAGAAAAGGAATGCATTTCAGGTTTTGGTAATCAGGCGCCCACCTAGAAAACAGGAAATATGGTTCAAGTTTTGGCAATCAGGCGCCTACCTGGAAAACAAAGGAATGCATTTCAAGTTTTGGTAATTAGGCTCCCACATTGAAAACAAGGGAATATGGTTGAAGTTTTGGCAATCAGGCGCCCACCTGGAGAACAAGGGAATACAGCTCAAGTTTTGGCAATCAGGTGTCTACCTGGAGAAAAAGGGAATACAGTTCAAGTTTTGGTAATCAGGCGCCCACCTGGAGAACAAGGGAATATAGTTCATGTTTTGGCAATCAGGCGCCCACCTTTAGAACAAGGGAATACAGTTCAATTTTCTGTAATCAGCCGCCCACCAGGAGAACAAGGGAATACAGTTAAGGTTCTAGCAATTAGGCGCCCACCTGGAGAACAAGGGAATACAGTTCAAGTTTGGGCAATCAGGCGCCCAACTGGAGAATAAGGGAAGACAGTTCAAGTTTCGGCAATCAGGCGCCCACCTGGAAAACAAGGGAATACAGTTCATGTTTTGGTAATCAGGCGCCCTCTTGGAGAACAAGGGAATAATGTTCAAGTTTCTATAATTAGATGCCCGCCTGGAGAACAAGGGAATACAGTTCAAGTTTTGGCAATCAGGCGCCCACCTGGAGAACAAGGGAATATAGTTCAAGTTTTGGAAATCAGGCGCCCACCTGAAAAATAAGGGAATACAGTTCAAGTATTGGCAATCACGCACCAACCTAGAGAACAAGGGATTACAGTTCAAGTTTTTGCAAGCAGGCGCCCAAATGGAGAGCAAGTGAGTACAGTTCAAGTCTTGGCAATCAGGCGCCCACCTAGAGAACGAGGAAATACAGTTCAAGTTTTGGCAATCAGGCGCCCACCTGGAGAACAGGGTAATATAGTTAATGTTTTTGCAATCAGGCGCCCACCTGGAGAACAAGTGAATACAGTTCAAGTTTTGGCAATCAGGCGCCCACCTGGAGAACAAGGGAATATAGTTCTAGTCTTTGGCAATCAGGCACCCACCTGGAGAACAAGGGAATATAGTTCAAGTTTTGGCAATCAGGCGCCCACCTGTAGAACAAGGGAATACAGTTCAAGTTTCTGTAATCGGCCGCCCACCAGGAGAACAAGGGAATACAGTTCAAGTTTTGGCAATCAGGCGCCCACCTGGAAAACAAGGGAATACAGTTAAGGATTTAGCAATCAGGTGCCCACCTGGAGAACAAGGGAATACAGTTCAAGTTTGGACAATCAGCGCCCACCTGGAGAATAAGGGAAGACAGTTCAAGTTTCGGCAATCAGGCGCCCACTTGGAGAACAAGGGAATTCAGTTCATGTTTTGGTAATCAGACGCCCACCTGGAGAACACGGGAATAAAGTTCAAGTTTCTGTAATCAGCTGCCCGCCTGGAGAACAAGGGAATACAGTTCAAGTTTCGGCAATCAGGCGCCCACCTGGAGAACAAGGGAATACAGTTCATGTTTTGGTAATCAGGTGCCCTCCTGGAGAATAAGGGAAGACAGTTCAAGTTTCTGCAATCAGGCGCCCACCTGGAGAATAAGGCAAGACAGTTCAAGTTTCGACAATGAAGCACCCACCTGGAGAACAAGCAAAGACAATTCTAGCTTCGGCAATCAGGTGTCTACTTGGAGAACAAGGGAAGACAGTTCAAGTTTCGGCAATCAGGCGCCCACCTGGAGAACATGGGAATATAGTTCAAGTTTGTCGCCAATCAGTCGCCCACCAGGAGAACAAGGGAATACAGTTCACATTTGGCAATCAGCCGTCCACCTGGAGAACAAGGGAATACAGTTCATGTTTTGGCAATCAGGCGCCCACCTGGAGAACAAGGGATTACATATCAAGTTTTGGCAATCAGGAGCACACCTGGAAAACACGGGAATACAATCCAAGTTTCGGCTATCAGGCGCCCACCTGGAGTATAAGGGAATATAGTTCGAGTTTTGGCAATCAGGCGCCCACCTGGAGAACAAGGGAATACAGTTCAAGTATTGGCAATCACGCACCAACCTGGAGAACAAGGGATTACAGTTCAAGTTTTTGCAATCAGGCGCCCACCTGGAGAACAAGTGAATACAGTTCAAGTTTTGGCAATCAGGCGCCCACCTAGAGAAGGAGGAAATACAGTTCAAGTTTTGGCAATCAGGCGCCCACCTGGAGAACAAGGGAATACAGTTCAAGTTTTGCCAATCAGGCGCCAACCTGGAGAACTAGGGAATACAGTTCAAGTTTTGGCAATCAGGCGCCCACATGGAAAACAAGGGAATACAGTTCAAGTTTTCGAAATCAGACGCCCACATGGAGAACAAGGGAATACAGTTCATGTTTTGGCAATCAGGCGCCCGCCTGGAGAACAAGGGAATACTGTTCAAGTTTTGGCAATCAGGTGCCCATCTGGAGAACAAGGGAATACAGTTCAAGTTTTGGCAATCAGGCGCCCAACTATAGAACAAGCGAATGCAGTTCAAGTTTGGGCAATCAGGCGCCCACCTGGAAAACAAAGGAATGCATTTCAAGCTTTGGTAATCAGGCGACCACATTGAAAACAAGGGAATATGGTTCAAGTTTTGGCAATCAGGCGCCCACATGGAGAACAAGGGAATACAGTTCAAGTTTTAGAAATCAGGCGTCCACCTGGAGAACAAAGGAATACAGTTCAAGCTTTGGAAATCAGGCGCCTTCACTGCTCCTATATAG
>NW_017673152.1:0-36823 GCF_001879085.1 Nicotiana attenuata
AGATGAATTACTATTCTACAGTTAGTAATATGATGGTTGAGGTGGTGTTGCTCGCGGCGGATGTCAGGCAGTGGAATAATGTTCAAGGGAGGTTTATCAGTGGTATCAATCGACGAAGATTTTATACGTTATTCCCGGACGGTGGGAAAGGGATTTTTTTCTCTTTTTTCATTTCAACTAGGGAGGGTCAGATGTTGGGACTGCGTGGAAGTGATGAGACTTAGCAAATGGCAGGGGTGGAATTGTTATCCTCTCTTTATCGGGAGAGCTGTTGTTCTACATTGGGCGTACTAAGTTTGTCGGTTTAGAATTCTGCTACAATTCGCCTTTTAGGCAAGATGTTGTGAAATGGTATCGGAGATACAACTATCAGATATCGCGGGATGCGGTGGTTCAGGATTGAATCAGTATTTCAATTTGTAACAGTTCAGAAAGATGACCTTCGGTTAGGTTGGAGGTTTTAGTAGCAATTTTGAGAATCAAGTTCCATGAAGATAAATTTTATTCAAGCAGCAAGTGAGAAAAGCAAAAGATGAGAAAGGCATGGGGAAGTGTCAGGTGGAGTTTAAATTGCTAAAAGGCCAGGTATATGAAGATAAAGGTGGAGTAGTCAAATAGGGACGAGTTCCGCAAAAGTGGGAGAGTGACGGGAATGCATATGGGCTTGCAGTGGAAGACCACGTACCTTAGGAGAGTTGGGAGCGATTTGTGAAATAGTGATTGGTGATTGGGGGTCTCGGATTCAATTTGAAGTAGGGGGTTCATGTGCGCCGGAGGTTCTAATATAACGGAAAGAGGACCGCTTGAATGAGAAGGATGCAGCATGGCTTTGAATTGGGAGGAGTTGTCGCACATTTTCAATGATGTCCACTAGGGGTAAAATGGACCGTGAACTGGAGTGTTGAGCTCAAACTCAGGAGGCGTCATTGATGTCGTAGTAATTGTACCCTGTGCAGCAGTATTGGAAGATGCCGGGGAGAGCCTCTATAGGCGGGTTAGCCAAGTGGGCAGATTAGCAGTCGCGTGGTTGGAGAGGCTTCTGCGAAGAATTCTTACCGGGTATGTAGCGAAGAATCGATCCTGCGAATATGTGATGTAGAGTACAAGAAAAGGTTTTCACAGAGAGATCTCGAGAATTTGGCGTGGATTGTGCAAAGTTATTGTCTATAAGGCATACAAAGGATAGTGAATCCCAGTATGCGTGAATATGGCTTCAAGCTAAGTGGAGAGTCCCACCGCTTGTGATGGTTGCAGAGTTTGATTGCTTGCAAGGTTTCTTGTATTAGTATGTTGATGGTTATGTCTAGCTAGGGAAAAGAACATAAAGATGAATTGAGCAAAGGTGTGTTCAAAGCATGTTTATGACTGGCGCCTTATTTGACATTGTTCAGACTTGGGAAGGGTTCAGGATTTATGCCTTGTATAAATGCAGTTTCAAGGAAGTGATTCCACCGAGTGCCTCGTCGAGAGGTATTCAGTGTTATAAGATTTATGGAGTTGATTATATTCGGGGCCAGTCAGAGCGGGCGGCTCTCAGCAACGTCCTAGTGGAAAATTCAAAAGATGAAGCATAATACTTAAATGATTTCAAAGCCTACAGTGCAGTTGAGAATCAAGCTTATGCAGCAGCTTATGAATGGAGACTCAGACGTCTATGTTGATGTTTGGCTTGGCGGTATGGCATTTGAGAGATATGAGTCAGTTCATGGGATTTGAGACAGCATGGTTCTCTGATTCGAGGTCGCTCAGGATATAGTGCGGAGGGAGTATGTTATGTTGCTGGAAGAAATCAGTGATATCTTTAAGGCAATCAAGGATAAATTGGAAAAGGTAGTTGATTGCCATAGTTGAATTTGGCATATTTGGTGTTGGCAGTCAGTTTCTGCAGCGTGATCGAGTATAGCAAGTGATGGTGATGGCACGTATCAGGCTTGTCTGCCGCCGCAAATGATGTTATTCAGAGGCCTTTATTTGTTATGGCCTGTTGTGTGGAAGCAGATTCCCGGAAGGGGCTATGGTGGCTTAGAACCACTACTTGGATGGTTGCATATTTACGATTATGAGTATTCGCCCGTGCGTTGCTATGGTTTCTCCTGAAGTGAGTTATGTTTGAAAAGTTTCTTTATATGATGAAGTGTTAAAATGTTCATGTTAAAAATCGTGTTCTATCGTATGTTGCACATTGGTGTAGTGAGTAGCATGGGAAATCAAGTGAGAATCAAGGTGCAGCTGGTGCTGGTAGGATGTCACGGGCTCGATGTAGCAAGAAAGGAGCTTCGGCATTTAAGGTAAGTTGGCATTGTCTTCAGCGTCCCCTGAGGATTGTGGCCTGGTTAAAGGGGCTTGTATCTATGGTTAATGATTCCTGATCGCTTTCAGCGCTAGTGCAGTTGGTGGGTTGGAGGTAAGACCAAGAAATTGTTATGGTAAGATTGTGGGGGAGTGTCCCACAGGTTTAATTAAATGTGGACGTAGTCACTTGACTGTATTAAGATCTAGACCAAGTATGAGGATGTGGTAATTATCATTAATTTGAGAAATATGCCCGGATGGGCACTCTGTTATTGGGTTATGGATTGTGGAGGTTCGCTCCGGTGATGATGGTGTCCTTGGTGTTATTGAGAAGAGGAAAGTTTGATATGATCAGTGATCGACTGAGGTCGGTGGATGGGTGTAATGTGAATTTGGGCTCTATGATAGGCCAGTTGTGTTCATTTCAGTAATGCACTCCTTATGGGGTATCAGGTGTGTCCTCGTTGTGTCAGATATTCATGTAGTGATGCATTGCACCGTGAGGAAGTTGCGAGACGGCTTGAGAAATTTCTTATGTGTTGAAGATCCTGCAGAGATGAATGTACTCATGAACATGATGGCCCTTGAGATTTCAGTCTGTATATCGCACCCTAGTTGTGCTTGAGTTTTGTAGCTTATGACGCTATATATTCCCTCAGGGATGGTATATGCACTAGCGTGCTTATGACCGATATTTGGTATGCTGTTGTAATGAGCAAATTTTAGCTCGATGTATATCTCCTTATGTGATTTCTACGTGTTGGATCGGTTGGCACACCCCCATGGGTATGTTATTTGGATCGCGTTGGCACGCCGCCATGGTTATGTTGTTTGATCGGTTTGGCACGCGCCATGGTATGTTATTTGGATCGCGTTGCGCGCCGCAACGGCGTAATGTTCATATAGTTTCCCATATCTGTTTATTGTGTTCTGTTTCCTATTTTTCTAAGGGAAGTCCGTATTTAGTGCGGGAAGTTAGATGATTCCTTCAAAGTTCATTTTTCTTTTTGTATCACATTTTAAAATGGCAGCCTATTGGCACATTTGTACACCAATGAGACTTTTGATTATGTTCGAGTGGGCTTATGGCCTGAGCAATTAGTACTGGGTGAGGTGAGCCATTGGAATCAGGATCAGTGCAATCTGACTATATAGAGTATGTTAAGGAGCAAGATCTCCACTTGTTTCAAATATGTTAATGTTTCTTGCCAGAAGTATAGACTCAATGATTGATTGACTCGCAGTGATTATGAGAATTATCTTCACATCTCTTCCGTTGTGGCGGTGTTGTAAGAGTGGGAGTAAGACCTGTTTGTATGTTTATGGGGTGTGCAATTGGAGCGCCAGATTCGTGGAATTTCGACTAAGTTGACAGAAAATGTTATCGTGTTCCGTGAGTAAAATGAGGGAAAGTGCAAATTCAGCAAGGATATGCAGTCATGTTTGGGGTACAAGTGTAGTGATCGATTTTGGTGATTGTATGTTGGAAGCAGGTCGGGGCATAGAAATTCCGGATGTTGGAATTGTGCCCTAAGGCTTATTTGCTTTAATAAAAAGGCAATATCTTCAGAATTGATCGAGCCTGACGTGCTCAACTAAGTGTTGTAGCACGGGAAGGTCCACGAGGTGTTAAACAGTGATTTCAGACTACTCCGCATAGTTCTCAGCACGTTGGAGGACGAACGTTTGTTTAAGCGGGAGAGAAGTTAACGGACTCGACCGGTCGTTTTGAGTCCTAGCGCTCCTTCAGCAGTCAGAGGCCATGAACAGCTTCATTTCAGGTATTATGACTTTTACGCGTGGTCGGAATTAAGTTCGGGAAGTTCAGAGTGATTTTAGGAAGAGAATTCTCATTGAGAAGCTTGAGTTGAAAGAATGAACTAGGAATGGGTTTTTGAGTAAACGACCTCGAAATCAGGATCTGAAGGTTCCAGCAGGTTCGTATTGGAAATTTCGGCTTGGGCGTCATGCCCGGTTTGGGTTTTGGATAACCCGGGAGCGTTTGGAGCCTATTGTGGAAATTTAGCATTTTAGAAGAATTTCATAAGTTTGGCTTGAAGTGCATTTCAGTGTTATCGGATGTCCGTTTGGGATTCCGAGACTGTGAATAGCTCCGTATGGTGATTTTGGAGTTGCGGCGGCGATCGGAAGTGAATTCGGAGGTCCGTAGTCATTTTGAAGCCATTTGGCTAAAGATAGAGAATTTGAAGGTTTGGAAGTTTGACTGGAAGTGTACTTTTAGATATCGGGGTCGGAATCCGATTCCGAAGTTGGAGTAGGTCCGTAATGTCCAAATACGACTTGTGTGCAAAATTTGAGGTCAATCGGACGTGATTTGATAGGCTTAAGCATCGGAAATAAAAGTTGAAAAGTTTCAAAGTTCATAAAGCTCGAATCGGGGTGTAATTCATTATCTTTACCGTTGTTTGATGTGATTTGAGGCTTCGAGCAAGTCCGTAATGTGTTATGGGATTGTGTTGGTATGATTGGTTGGGGTCCCGGGGGCCTCGGGTGGATTCCGGGTGGTTAACGGATCGGAAAATGGATTTTTGGAAGGCTGGTGTTGCTGGTTGCTGGTTATTTCCGCTTCTGCGGAAATGGGACCGCAGAAGCGGCCCTGCTGAAGCGAGGAAGTAACCGACAGAAGCGGTTTTGGTTGAGCTGCAGGGATCCGCAGATGCGGTTGGGTTTCCGCAGAAGCGGACCGCACCTGCGATGTGGAGAACCGCAGAAGCGGAAGGCCTGGACGTGGATGGGAGCGGAAGCGGCAAGATATCCGTAGAAGCGGAACCGCTTAAGCGGTAAAATTTCCGCAGAAGCGAAAACGATTGAAGGCAGAGACTGTTTTTAAGTTCGGGGTGAGTTTATTTCAACCCCATTTTTCTTCCATTGGAGTCGATGGGGGGCAGCTTGGAGGTGCCATTTTTCGTCACTTGTCATTGAGGTAAAGTAATTTATGCTAGCTTTGATAAATACAAGGTTTATACATGGATTTTAGGCAAGGAATTATAGAAATTTGGGTTTTGGTGGAAAACCTATGAATTTACATTTCCTTCGAATTTGACCACGATTTTGAGTATGGAATTAGGAGAAAATCATATATTTGAGTTCCTAAGGTCATGGGTAAACTTTATTCTTCGAGAAATTTCGATTCCGGGCACGTGGCCCGAGGGCATTTTTGTCAACTTTTCGTTCGGGTTAGGAATTGTTTATAAATTGGGTTGTAAAGTATATTGAGATTATATTAATGGATTGTGTATTGATCGTTGGCTAGTTTTGGAGCATTGTGCGTTTGGTGCAAGTCTTCGGGAAGAATGTAGAATGCCGGGTGTGGATCTTCGGAGCGAGGTGAGTCTCCTTCTAATCTTGTGAGGGGAAATTTACCCCATAGGTGAGTTAAATTGGTTATGTGCTCCTATTTGTGGGGGCTACGTACGCACGAGGTGACGAGAGTCCGTGCGTAGCTGCTATTATGCTATTGTCCGGGTAGTTAGGACCCAAAAGCATGTTGTACTTGGATTACTGTGAACCCATTGATAGTTTGAAGTGTTTCAATCACCTTGAATTGGTAAAGGAATTTAAAAAGAGATTTAATATTAAATTTTCCCTAAAATGTTAAAAAGAGAAATTTGTCTATTTGGTTGATTATCCCCGATAAGCTCTTAATTTCCTACTTGAGCATGTATTTTATGTGTGCCTGCGTCGCATGGATGATTCGCGAGCAGGATATGTGTTTATTTATGGAACGGGCCGAACGCCTCGATGAGAATAGATGCATCTATGGTTCATGCCGCTCGACCCTCGGCAGTGCACAAACTTATATTTCTGTTGGAGCGGGCCGTCGACCTCGGCATGATTTGCGCATGTTTGTGCTGTTGTCTTGAACTTCATTAAGTTATTATTGCCCTTTTGTGGCTTAAAAATATTTGGATTATATTTAAAGAGAAATTCTTGAAATTTACCTATGAAGGAATTACGTGTTTACTTGTTTCCTCTAGCTGGATTAGAATCATGTTTATAAAATAAATCCACTGTTTAGTATGGACATATTAAGGATGAATCATTATTGGATCGTTAGAGAGCGTCAAAGTTGACCATATCGTCTCTACCCCTTCGGGATTAGGCGGGATACTCATTGAGTACACGTTGATTACGTACTCATGCTACACTTCTGTGCATTTTTGTTGCACAGGTATGTATACCTCTAGCAGCCTACTGGGCGTGGCAGCATGGATGACTCTGGGACTAGATGAGCTACATTGTTCGAGACGACCCGCAGCCAGTGTAGTTCCTTTCAGTATTTTATTATTTATTACCTGTCCACTGTATTTCGGACAGATGTTGTATTTTACTTTCCTTATCGATAGTTGCTCATGTACTTGTGACACCAGCTTTCTGGGATGGGTTTCGACGAATTTGTACTAATTGTTATTATTTAAATTTGAATTCAAGTAGTGAACTTTTATTTATGAAAATGGAAGGAAAAACCTTAGATTTTCAAAAGTATTAAAAGAGGAATTAATTGATAATTTAGTTGGCTGGCCTGACAGAGGTGTCCGGCACCACCACGACCTTTAGTGGATTTTGGATCGTGACATGTAGTATGCATCGAATATAAAAATCTTGAACCGTTAATAACTGAAAAACTAAACCGAAAATAAGCGAACAGAACCTTGAAAAAACTGCACCAAACAAATATACTTTATTGTAATTGGCTTTTAGAATATGTAGCTACTAGGAAAGTTAAAGACTGAAGATGGTGTGTATTTAATTATTGTGATAAGATATATATTGTTCTTTTTCATACTTGCACAGATAGATGAAAAAACTATCACAAGATGCTAGGAAAGCTATTTGTAGTTCAGTGCAAAAGCTAGATAGTAATCTTTTAATGACTTAGCTGTTGCAACCTCTATTCACAAGAAAAACATGTGCTATAAATCTGAAAGCCCCTCCTATGTAAGTTTTCTTATAAAAATTGTGATATTTTATTGTTCTATTATAAAAGCATTATTTTAGAAGGCTCAGTCATGGTCCCTTATGTATTTATATTTTCTTTTGAGACCATTCATTATTTATGTGGGACAAAGAAAATTGAAAATGATTGGGACTACATCTCACAATGCACTAATACATTGCTTCTCTTTCTCGGCAATTCTGTTCAGCAAATGAGTAAATATTTTAACTTGGTCAGCGGTTTTTTAATTTAAAGTTTAGGAATCAGTTCTTACATAGCTAAACAAAAAAAGAATAAATATTCACATGGTAATAATCATGGAAGAAAAGTGCATTTTTAAGAAATTTGTTAGACATTTGTTGGTCAGTGCATTTCTTAGGGCATTTATTTAGTTCATCTTGTCAAATACTTTAAATGTTCGAATTAAATAGTTGAGTCAAATTCTCCAAGTGCAATATATTAAAAAATATTCATACAAAAGGTTTTCAAGAAGCTTTCTTTGGATTAGCATCCCTTTGCCAGTTAAAGATCATGAATAGACTAGGTTTATAGACCATAATGTGCAAAACTACTTAATGCACCGAAGGATTGTTGTCATCGATGTACGTGAATTGATTCCATTGACATAGGATCTTGAGCACCTTAGTGTTGTTACCAAATTGTCTCTTTTAGTGACCAAATTATCGATATTTTAGTAACCCTCTTTCCTTGAAATGTAGTTATATTATGCTACTTGTTCATTTGAGAATTGTTGTATCCCATTTTAGAAAAATCATTGATAGCATGCACAAGACATTTATTGTGATGGTGTAATTTGAGGGGCTGATCTGGTACAGTATAGCTCCTTAACTTGGTGCATAAAAGGGGTTGATCTTGAGCAATGTAGCTTATGAAATACGTGTGGTGCATTATGAGCTGCACTATTGGTGCACAATTAAGTCTTCAAACTAGATCATTTGAGCTCTTACAGATGGTATATTTTAGAGTCAAGCTTATGTAAAAGATGCTTACTTTGTACCAGATGGGGCATGCTTGCTGAATTGTCCTTGAACTTCTATTTTTTAACAAGTGAGACTTGTCCTTGTTCTTCTATTTGATTTTAAAATTATGTAAGGAGTATATCAGTTATTTAAAAATACATATTGTTCTATTGTTAGTCATGATGTTAATATTACTTTGTATTTTAATGTTTCAGGTAATAAATTATGAAGTTCAGAATTTTAGCATATTGACGGCTTTCATTATGACGAAGAATGAAGAGATACTTGTTAGACTTGAAATGACGTTGGATTCAGATGTTTTTTTCTGTAATGTTTACACTTTGAAATTATAGATTTAAAGATGTATTTGTTTGTTATAAATTCAATGAAATATCTCATTCTTTCATTATTAGTGCTTTATTACAATCTTTTAGAAAAATGAATCGTATTAAAGACATAAATAAAGGTAAATTTAAGAGTAGTTCTAATTGCGCTTACAATTACCCCTATAAAAATTCTTTTTTTTTACAAGCTATTAATGGATCTTTAGCGGCAATAACAAATGCCCCTAAATGTATAAGATAGCAGATCTCTTAGGCATCATTAGTGGCCATTGTAATTGCCAGTAACAATTACTGTTAGAAGTAGCGACATTTAGCGGCAATAATTGACGTCTTTACTAAATTCAGTAGAATTGCCGCTAACACCTTTAGCGACGCCAGATACAACAGCAAATGATCAATCGCCGGTAAAGGTTATAGCGGCAATTCTTATTGCCGCGAAAGGCAAATTTTATTGCTGCTAAAGACCATTTTTGTTTGTAGTGTCCTCTTTTGTTGCTACTGTGATGTTCTTGTAGCCAGGAAAGTGCATCAGAAGCCTTGTTCCATTTGCAAGTTCTGTCTAGTTCATGTTTTACCTTCCCTAGATCTTCATTTAAGACTTTTATCTGCTCATCCTTCCTGTACAACTCATCCTTCATTTTTCTTAAGTTTTCTTCTAGGGTGAGTTGAGTGTGATCAGCTTTCTTTTTACCTGTTCCTAGTTTTAGTTTTAAGTTCTCAGACCTAAGTTCTAGGGCACTGGTGTCAAGTTCAAGAACCTGGTTCTTCAACTCAGCATTTTTACTATCACTCTCATTAGCCCTAGATTCTAGAATTTTGCACTTGGCTTTATGATCACACATTCCCTAGACAGATCTTCCTTCTTATTGTTAATTATCTCAGACTCATCAATAAAGTCTAGCAATAGTTTAGACAACCTTTCTTTAGACGGGAATTTAATCTTGTCTTTGAGATGAGGGACACTTACCTCTTGTTCATCATCTGATTCTGCGATGGCCATAAGTGCTTGTTCATCTCCAGCTTCATCTTTTGAGTCCTCATCTGATGTTTCTCCCCAAGCAGCAACCATAGCCATTGTTGATCCTTTGTTCCTTTTAGGTTGGACCTATTCCTTCTTCCCGTTCCTTCGTTCAGCCCTTTCCTTCTTCCACTCAATTTCCCATCGAGGACAGTTCTTGATCATGTGATCAGTTTTACCACATTTGTAGCAACCCTCATTGGCCTGTTTCTCAGGAACCCTTGGTTTGTTGAAGGTTGTACCTCTTGAAGAGCCCTTTCCTCTCATCAGGTACTTTTTGGAATCTCTAGTGATCATGGCTACTTTATCATCTCCATATCTGCACCTTCAGCTATTCTGAGAGCCAGACTTCTTTCCTTCTTGGGTACATCCATTTTCATGGTTTGCCTTCTTAGTTCATAGGCAGTGAGGTTTCCAATCAGTTCATCCAGCTTGAGGGTAGCAATGTTCTTTGATTCCTGAATAACAGTGATTTTGCTTTCCCAAGTCACTGGTAAGACTCTTGTCAAGATTTTCTCAACCTTGTCTTCTTCAAGGATAATTCTCCCAAGAGATTTTAGTTCATTTGTTAGTGTTGTGAACCTTGTGTACATCTCCTGGATAGATTCTCCTTCTTTCATACTGAAGTTCTCATATTGAGAGTATAGGAGTGTTCCTCTTGATCTTTTTACTTGAGGAGTTCCTTCATGAGCCACTTGTAAAGTGTCCCATATTTCCTTTGCAGTAGTACAACTTTGAATCATGTTGTACTCATCTGGACCTAGTCCACACACAAGTCATTTCTTGGCCTTGGTATTCTTCTCCCATTTCTTCAAATCTTCAGTAGTGTTGATGCCCAATTTTTCCCTAAGTATTTCTTATACCTAAATATTTTTAAAATAGCATATTGGTGCAAATATAAGCACATCCAAGAGTTTTGACATTTTTTTTTTGATGATTTTAAAACCAATTTATCGCCTATTTTTACACAACAAAATCCAATAATTATTTCCAAAATTAGCATTTTGGTGAATAATTCATTTTATTTTCACATTTACACCTAAATATAATTAAAGTAATTTTCGCATATTTTTTACAAATTTGTTTGATATTTTAAAGCTAAATTGCATGTAATTGCAATTATAGCCCATCTTGTGATTTATGACATTTTACGTTTATATAATTAGTCCCAGCATTTTTTTTAATTAATATTTATATAATACTTATTTATCCGGTACGTTTAATTTATTTTTAAAATCAGTGTTACCATTTTTATAAAATTAAAAGGGGAAAATTGGCTATTTACAATTTGGCCTTATTTCATTTCAATTTTAGCCAATTTGGCACTCCATCTCAGCCCCAATTTAAAAACCCAATTACCCAGCCCAATTAACACGTATACCCGACGCATACCCTTTCTATCATACCCAAACCCGTTCCCCATTTAACTCGTTTAATCCCAGCCATTGATCCTTTAGATCAACGGCTCTCCTCTTCCCTTTCCTTTTTTAATTCAAAAGACCCTAAAACCCTACCTCATTTTTTCTCGACCGCTGCCTCTGAATCCTCTCCTCTCTCAACTCTCTCTCAACTTACCCCAAACCCTAGCCGCCGCCTCTCCTCGAAACCCTAATCTATGGCTTCTCAGGCTCATCGGAGGCCTATACTAGCCTCTCATGGCTTCTGTGTGCTCGCTTCTAAAGGTCCAATGACCAGATCTTGAATGGTTCCGACCAAGCCTTTGTTCGATGACTGTTCTCCGGTCGTCTTCAACATTTGTCCGGCCAGTCGTGGCTATTCGAGTTCGATCTTCGACTTCTCTGCTCAGATCAATGGTTTCCAAAGCCTATCTCGTCACCTGGGTTTCTTACGAAACCCTAATCTCTAAGTTTCCTTCGATTTATTTTAGATCTGTCCTGGATCTATGTGTGTGTGAACCTTCTATGCGTTTTTCTCGAAGATTCTTAATTTTTGCTTTCAGAAATTCTTTATTCTTCAACTAGGGTTTCATGCCAAGTTATTTCAAATCTCTTCTTCGACACGTTTTACTGTGTTTTGTTTGTGTTATATTAGCATGTTGAAAACCCTGATTTTCTTGGGGATTTTTTTTGAGGTTCTTGGTATGTTTGTTAATGGTCGCTTGATTTGCCTTATTTTTATCTGAGTTAGCATGTTGAAAACCCTAATTTTGGGCTTATCCGAGGTTCTGAACCTGTTTATTTGTTTATCTGCTTATCTCCTCTAAATTCGATTGATTTTTGAAAACCCTAGTCTCTTTGGGGATTATTCAATTTCTTTGAAGTTGTTTGTGCAACTCGTCAGTTGAAATTGCAGTATGCTTCAATTCGCTTGACTATTTTGGTTCTGAGTTCTTTGCATGCTTCTGATCTTCTTCTTTATTGTTAAAACACTGAAACTTGACCATCATGCTTCGAATGTCTTCTTTTGGTTACTATTATATGCTGTTATTTTGCCATAACTTGGCTTCACGTGTCTATTACTTGTGCATTCATTTATATATACTGAGTTCCTTCTGTGATTGATTCTCAAAACTTGTGATCAATTTTCAAAACTTTTCCTTTGTGAAATGCTGATTTTTACTCGCCTGTTAAGGAGTAATTGATTCTTTTCCTTGATTGGCCTCCCTGAATCTTTCCAAAAATAATTTCAAACCCTGTACTTAGACTTAATTGCCCATTGTATTACCTTACTGCTTCTCTTATGGCAATAGCCATTCTATTTACAAGGCTTATTCTCCCTTTCCTTATTTAAATCCTATTAGTATCCGTTTGAATAAGAATCCCCTGATTAAAGGAGAGCCTTATACTAATTTGATTCTGATTTGTGACCATGCCATATTTGTGATAGACTCGTACTTGTTACCTTATTTCTCTACACGTTTTCAAAACTATAAATACTCTCCTCCCTTCTCTTTGAACACACGAACACAGAACACCATCTGAGTTCACAATTCAATTTAACTTAAAACTCTCTCTTTTGATACTTGTGCTGCTGTGGACTATGTTTACTTTACTTTCTTCTGCACTTCTTTTGCTTCTCTACTGGTATGTCTCAGTTAGTTTACATGCCTCAACAACAATGTGTTTAATTCTACCTATTTCCTTTAGTTGATATTTGTTTTCCTCTCCTTTATATTTCTGTATTTAAGTTATGTGTGTAATCAATTGTTTGTCATGAATTTGATACTCTATGAATCCCCTTTACCCTTTTTACCCCTTTGCATGTGAGTTTATTGTTCAGGGCATAGCAGCACCCCAATATTGTTGTCTATGATCTTGAACTGGGTTCATTGAACTCCTTAACTCAATCAATTCCAACTTCCCATTCTCCCCATTATGTGCTTGGGCCTTGACTTAGGTCTAATAGTGTCCTAATCACTATCCAGACCTTTGTCTGACCATCAAAAGGTCTGCTCCTAACTTGTTCATCTAGCAAGTGGTCAGGGGTGTGCCAGCCTACCTTATGGCTAGGTATGACCACCACCTGTCATGGCCCCCTAATTCCCTTTCACTTTGCACTTACTCCTAGCTATAAGTTCTGCCCCTCTCTTGCAAGCCATGTTTTGGGACCCCTGAGCTCCCTCTGAACTTGGATGCCTGAGGGCTGGCTATTCCACACTGCACCATCCTGTTCATAATGGCATCCTGGGTGTAAGCAATGCCTGGAGTCCCTGAGGTTCCTTGAAACTTTGAAACACCCTGGGTAATGAGAAGGCTTTAGAGATCTGGACCCCGGAGTTGGTTAAATACATATTATTGGGCATTAAGATTGAATTAGGCCGCTTGGATCCAGCTGTTAGTTTTGATGTATTTTTATTATTTCAGTTGATTCATTGGGTTGTAATAACTTGTATAGAACTCGGGGAATCTAGTAAAAGGGTGTGGGAGGGGTTTTTACTTTCTTGCATCAATAAAGGGTAGATATCATGACTTTAGGACTTTAATTTTTCTACTAGAAATACTGCACATAAGATGGTTCGATGTTTCTGATTCAAGTCACGTAGATACCATGCCTATAGGGTTTAACGTTTAATTATGATATAAGTCATCTAGAAATTCTGCCTATAGGACCTTAACGTTCATGTAATCAGTGCATATAGAAATCATGCCTATAGGGAATGCATATGCATTAGGTAAACTGTAGGGTAAGTAAATAATTACCTCTTCTTACCAGTTCTTAACAGACCTTTTTTTAATCAGATATAGATATCATAGGATTCCGCATCAACTTCGTCCGATTCTTCTTAAGCAATAACAATCTGACTGGTCTCTAATATCTTAATGTTTTCAGCCTCAATCTTTTGACGAAAGCTCTTTTGAATCAGTATACATTTGAGTTTTTCAAATCAGCACCTCTTCTGAAATGGTTTCTTTCTAAAATTCTGCTTAAACATTTTCCAACTAAGTTTTGGTCTTCCTGAAATTGTCTTTAAAACAGTTCTGCAGTTTACTCTTTCCTTAAGTATTTCTGACTCTGGAACTCCTTTTATGGTTTATACTCATGATTCTCTTAAAACTTATTTCTAAACTGACTGCAGTCTGTACTTTCCGGCATTAGACTACTTTTCTAGAACCAGTACTTTCTAAATCACTCGCTTAAAATACCTTAAGGTCTGACAATTGGATCCAAGTTGCCTAATGTGGGCTTCCTGTCTAAACGTATGTATCGAACCAGTCCGCTCGCTGCTTAATTTTTAATTTTAAAGACCATAACCAGTATGTGTAAAGGCATGCTAAACTATATGTTATCTGATTTACGGGGTTTATGTGAGCCTTACCTGTTTGTATGTTCATTTCCCCTACTTGTTACTTGTTTTTGAATGTCGATTAGAATTTTTGTCCTTTAAACTCCATAAAGGCCCCCATCCCTTTCTTCCCCTTTTAGGATTAGAAGTACTAATGCCCCGGGACTGATAGCTTGGGACGGATAATAGCATGCAATAGGAAAACGATACCATTCCGCGCTCCAATACCTTAACGGGGTGGGAAAGGGTAGACATGGAGATGATGATTACACGATAACACTATGCGTACAATTGAGTACCAGTGTTGTGCGAATGATCCATGTAATATATAAACCTAGGACCCCCTCCCCCCTCCCTCTTTAGTAGTTTAACAATTTCTGAATCTTAAAAAGGCTGCTGCACTTTCGACTTCTGTTTTTCACATAATTTTCAGATTGTTCGCACTAAGTACTTGACTTCTTCCTACTTGCACTTTTAACTAAACTGCTCCTTCCTTAAAATTCAGCACTTTTTTTTCCTTTTGTGCTCCTTGTTTGTAATAGTTTTCTCGTACTTGCAATGCTTGCTTGTTTACTCGTTTGTTTGCATTCAAAGTCACAATTGCAGCATGGCCGGGAACCACACTAGTGGATCTTGAGGGGTGCCTAACACCTTCCCCTCGAGATAATTTCTAGCCCTTACCCAAACTCTGGTTCTTCATCTCAAATTCTTCCTTAAAGTGTCTTAATGCACTATAATCATTAGGTGGCGATTCTTCAAACTAAAAAACCCAATTCTCACAAGGGAATAGAGTTGTCCTCCCGAATGTCGTATACCCGGTTCTGAACTCCGTTTTGGAAGAAAAAGGGGGCGTCGACAAGTAGTGCAGTCAGCTCTTGTCTTTGGCACATCAACTCATTCCTCATTCTTCTTTGTAGTTGCCAAGGGACCATCAGTGACTATGTCCTAGAGTTCATATTCTTCTCCTATGATGTGATCTCTCATCATGTTCTTCCACCAAGAATAGTACTGACCATTGAAGAGTGGAGGCCTAGCAGTGGATTGCCCTTCCCAGTTTCCAGGTGGTGCACTCATCTTGATCTTTTCCTAAGGTGTTAGCCTCTTCAAGGATAACCCCCTTTGATACCAATTGATGTTTTAAACGTTAATGCCACACAAGAGGGGGGATTTGTGTGGTACCCAATTTTTGCTTAGCTATTCTTATAGAAGAATCAGGTTCTTCTAGGTGTTCCAACTACTACTGTTTGCGGAATAATAAATACTGAAAGTAAAGAACACAAAGATTTTTACGTGGAAAACACCTGGCTCAAAGGGTGAAAAAAACCACGACCTACTACTCAGTAGGATTTTCCCAAACTTCCACTAAAATCACTGAGCCAAAACACCATTTACAAAACTCTTTGTAAACCTAAGGATTAACTCTAATCCCGTTGTAGCACACAGCCTCAACTGTTGCGACAACTTCAAGTTAGCTATAACTTGAACTCTCTAAGTACCTAATACAATTGCTTCTATGGAAACTGAAAGGTACAATTTTAAACCACCTACTACAATTGAACTAGAATAAAAGAAAGACACAATGGAACTGATTGTTCTATCTCGTTCAAGTAGCTTTAGGAGTGCACACTCAAATCTCACATAAATTGCTTGCAAAATCGCCTTGCTCTTTTGCTCTCAATTTAGTTTAACTTCTGCGTTTGTGCAATACCTGTAAAAGAGAACAATCACTGTTATTTAATAGGTTAGTAATCAGAGTTTGATTGGGACTCAGTTGCTTCTCTTCTATCGCAGAAGAGTTCACGATGATATCAAACTCTAACACTATCTTTATCCTGGATTGTGTTCTCTTCATATAAGGAGACTTTTCTCTCCTTGTCTAATATGCAACCTTTTCGATTAGATCAGGAGATATTGCTGCTTTATCGGTAGGACTTATCTCCTTCACGTGCCTCTCACATGTATAGGTTGAGCATGACTGTGCTTCACAAGATGGACCTGGTCCATGACTGAGTTCATTTGTCATTCTTCAAAACTTCACCTGTTCTTGGGCCAACACCTTCCAATGTTGCCACAAGAACAAGGAAGCGAAACTAGCAATCAATTTGGGGTTTTCGGCACTAGAATTACTTTAGAAGACTTAAAATCACCTAAGATTGATATTAAAAACTACAGGTAGTATTTTACAGAACATAAACCACTTAAAACAACCTCCCACACGAGCTAGAACAACACAAAATCAGCAACAACAAGAAGAACAAAAAACTTACTAGCACCACGGGATTCCCGACACTTGATTTGTGTTGTTTGCCCTTTGTTTGGGTCTTGGATCATGAGTGTCACGACCCGGATTCCCCACCCTCGGGAGTCGTGATGGCGCCTACTGGTGAAAGCTAGGCAAGCCGATTATTCCAATTATTTAGCCCCTTTTCCTTTTAAATCCCTTAACATTTGTAGATTAACATTTTATAACAGCAAAAATTAAATAAGCAGAAGAATGAAATTCAACAATTAAGCCAATACCAATACGAATCTATAACATAAACCACCCAGGATTGGTGTCACAATCTCACGGACTATCTAAGAAAACTACAAATAAAGTCTAAACAAGAAATTACATGTCTGTCTTTGGAATATAAAAGAACAGAAAGAAACTAGATAGGGAGGGGACGCCAAGGCCTGCGAACGCCTGCAGGACTACCTCGGGTCTCCTGATGGGCTGATGGCAGCAACCTCTCTCTATGGTCCAAATGCTCCAGCACCGGGATCTGCGCACAGTACAGAGTGTAGTATCAGCACAACGACCCCATGTGCTGGTAAGTGTCGAGCCTAACCTCGGCGAAGTAGTGACGAGGCTAGGACAAGACTACCAAATAGACTTGTGCAGTTAAAGCATATACGGCAAGAAATAATAACGGAAACTAGCAGTTAAAGATGGGAAGGGGAACATGCTGCGGGGGGAAATATCAAATACCAACAGTAACTCTAGAGAAAAGTATAAAAAAACATTTTAAGGTTTGCATTAGTAAGAATAAGGAAACAGTAGCAAATCAAAATCCACTTTTTTTTATCATTTATTGTTGCGGTGCGCAACCCAGTCCAAATAATATAACACTGTTGCGACGTGCAACCCGATCCAATCATATAACACTGTTGCGGCATGCAACCCGATCCGATCATATAACACTGTTGTGGCGTGCAACCCGATCCATTCATATATCATTGTTGCGGCGTGCAACCCGATCCAATCATATCATTGTTGCGGCGTGCAACCCGACCCCTGCTGTCCTCCCTTATTACTCCATGTTGCGGCGTGCAACTCGATCCCAATATACAATTCAACACCAATCACAAATGAATCCCGGCAAGGGAACAATAATGACACAAAAATGTCCCGACAAGGGAATCAACTATGAGAATAAGCACATCCCGGCAAGGGAACCAACGGTAAGAGCTAACTACGTCCCGACAAGGGAATCAACTATAACCAAGCTTATGCCATCATTTAACTTCACAAATGAAACCTCAACTGGAACCAATACTCAACAATAATCATATACCACGAGGAGAAACATAATTCTTGCCCAACACGGAGAATCAACAACTTAAGCATTTAAAGTATTTATCAAGAACACAACGATCACAATTTAAGACTCACGGGCATGCTTGACAACGACGTATAGATACTCGTCACCACACCTATACGTCGTACACTACACTAGCACATAGCAATTAAAGCACAATACCTACTCCCTCAAGCTAATGTTAGACCAAACACTTACCTCAATGCCGCGAACACAATTCAAGTCTCAACTATCGCTTTACCTCTTGTTTCCATCACCAATTCGCTTGTATCTAGTCACAATTTAATTAATACTATTAATAAATGCTAAATGAATCAATTCTAATGCATGAAAAATGGTTTTTCAAATGATTTCCCAAAAAAGTCAAAAATCGACCTCGGGCCCGCTTGGTCCAAACCCGAAATTCGGACCCAAACTCGATTACCCATTCACCTCCGAGCCTGGATATACAATTGGTTTTGGAATCCGACCTCAATTTGAGGTCTAAATCCCAAAATTTCAATATTCCTAGGTTCTACCCAAAATTCCCAATTCCACCATTAAAATCCTAGATTCTAGGATGAAATCTTGTAAAAAGAAGTTAAGGAGTGAAAGAAATGAGTTTAAAATCACTTACTTGTGTTTTGGGGAAGAAAGATTGTTTGAAAAATCGCCTCTTATGTTTTAGGTTTTTGAAAAATGAAAAATGGCTGAAAAGGCTCGTTTATATATACCCCTCTCAGATCCTCACTGCTGACCGCAAAAAAAGGATCGCGACCATGGTGTCCACCGCGGACCGCGAAATATCGCGCGCGGCTGCGAAGACTGGCTTTGCTCACGGCTGACCGCATAAATCCCACCGCGGTCGCGAAGAGCCCACCGCGGTCGCGAAGACCCCACCGCGGACCGCAAAGCTTGGCTTCAGAGACCTGCAACTTTCTCTGAACCTGCAACTCTTATGTTCTAAGTCTAAATTCACTCCGTGGCCTATCCAAAACTCACCCGAGCCCTCGGGGCTCCAAATCAAACATACACGCAAGTCCAAAAACATCATACGGACTTGCTCGTGCGATCAAACCATCAAAATAACATCAACAACTATGAATTAAACCTCAAATTCATGAAATCACTCAAGATCATCAAAATTACTATTTTCTCAACTATAGGTCCGTTTTATACCAAACCAATTCCGATCTTTACCAAATTTTACAAATTCAACTTAATCATTATTTCAAACTTGTACCGGGCTCCGAAACCAAGATACGGGCCCGATACCATCAAGAAAATGCATCAATTCACTTCTAAAAACCTTTACATTTTCCAGAAAATAATTTTCTGGAAAATGTAAAGGTTTTTAGNTAAATGATATGGAAATTCATTTTCCTATACCCTACCAATTCGTATCTTACATTCGGGCACTTGAACGCCCAAGTCCCATATTTTACTACGAACCCAATGAGACCGTCGGATCATAGGTCCGGGTCCGTTTACCAAGAATGTTGACCAAAGTTAACTTTATTTAGTTTTTAAAAGCCAATTTCCATTTTTTACTCCACATAAAAACTTTTCGAAAACGCGCCCGGACTGCGCACACAAATTGAGGTGGGACAAAAAGAGATTTTTAAGGCCTCGTGATAGCATTCATGGCAGCTCAACATCATTAAAGGAGAAGGATGAAGCTCTGGAAGCTCCAAGAAGGCCCATGACAAGGTCTCAAACAAAGAAATTTCAAGACAAGCTTAATGGGCTTCAATTGGCAATTAAAAAGTGTCTTATAATAGAAGAAGAGCTCCAGCACAAGGAGGATCTTTGGGCCAAGTCTTACAACTATTTTGAGGCCCAAATTAAAGTCCAAGAGGAGATGGAATGAGGCCCAAATATGCCCCAAAAGAGAGGAATTTCGCAGCCCAAATAAGCCCAAAAATAGTTTCTAGAATATATACTTAATAGTTGTTTTAATCTATGTTGACTTGCATTGGTCTATGTGTATGTTGAATACATTGGTCTTAGTGTGGGTAGTCTTCTATGCTTCTAGGGAATATAATTCTCATTTATTGAAGTTTTGACTAGCTCCTTCTTTACTACTATATAAAGGGGGCTTGTCTTCCATTGTAGAGGGACATTGAAGATTAATATTATTATTGTGAGTTCTTTTGAACCATTGTGAACTTTACTTTGAAGATTTATCTTGCAACCCTAACTAGTTCATAGCTTAAGGTAGTAAGATAATTTTTTTTCTTGTGATATCTTTGGTTTCTTTTGATATTCTTCGAAGGCGACTAGTTTCTTTTACTAGTTGTTGTCGTAAGTTATTCAAACTAGAAGTCAAGATCCGAATCTAGTTCTTGATTAGCTTATCTCTAGTGAAGGCAGTTGGTTTCATAACCAACTTGTTGTCATTAGGATCTTGTCAAAATCTAGATTAACATAATCTCGGGGTTCTTGGACCTTTCCTTGAATTTCAACATATCTAGTTTATTTTCCTTGCTCCGCTTGCATTTCTTTGCTACTTCCGCATTTCATCAACTTATTTTCTTCAAGTTCTTGGTGATCTTTCCTTGAGGCATGAATCACTCTGTCATCAAGGATAGCTTCAACACGCCTTTTCCCGGTTGAATTGGGACCTCGAATACTGGGTATTGTGAGGTCCCAATTCAACCGGGAAAAGGCGTGTTGAAGTTATCCTTGATGACAGAGTGATTCATGCCTCAAGGAAAGATCACCAAGAGTTTTTGGTGAAATGGCAGGGCTGTGATGCAGAAGAGAATACTTGGGAGAGGGGAACAAACCTCAAAGCCTACAAGAGCCTCATTGAAGATTATTTTGCAAGTAAGGCGCCGAGGACATCGCCAACTCAGGTGGGGGAGAATGTCATGGGCGGCTTTCCAGCCATGCCTATATATATCTGTTGTTATTAAGTTTTAGCCGTTGTTTCAATTATTGTTCAGTCATTCCGCAACTGTTAGGCTTACCTAGTCTTAGAAACTAGGTGGCGTCACGACACCTTATGGAGGGAGATTTGGGTCGCGACAAAACGTTTTTCTACACTTAAGGCTAACAAGTCTGAAGAGAAAAATTGCACTTCAGATGCACTTAAAGCCAAAAGGTCTGAAGTGCAACCAACGTTTTCATGCACTTAAGGCCAAATAGGCCTCAAATGCAAATTGCCCAGAAACAGAAATTTGTTCTTCAAATTTTAGCAATCCAATATACGATCTAATACATAAATCTATTCCAAATGAGCTCAAATTTGAAACATAACCTCCAAATATCATCAAGAACAAATCTGAATCATCAATTTATCAAAACAACAATAAATCTAACAAACTCCTTTTTTGCAGCTAAGAAAAAGAAAAAGAAGAAACCCTAAGCAATAGTAAAAAAATCAAGCGCCACAACAGCTCACTACTAAACATCATAAATTACCTTAAAATATGTTCACAGACACCATATAAAATCATTGTTACCCGAAGAAGAAGAAGAAGAAATAAGAGAAAAAAGCCCGAAGTTGTTTAAATGGTGGGTACAAGTTAAAAAAGGGTACAGATTAAATGAGGGCGGCCAAATAAGATACCTCATGCAATTTTTACCAATTTAATTGATTCGGCCCATTAAATCGAAAAATTGGCATACTATAACAACACATAACAGAATTGGTAATTTTTTAGCCTTATATTAGGTTTCGCAAAGATAACCCCAAACAATTGGCATTATATAGCCAAATCCTAAAAAAATTACTCTCTTATATATTCTCTCTCAAAAAATAAAACTACTCGCTTATTGGCGTCCCTCCCCCTTTCTCTCCTTGTATTTCATCTTCTATCTCTTCTCTTTCGCTCTCATAGTTTAGCAAAAATTCTTGCAAATTATGCAAAAAATTAGTGAGATGAAAAGGTAAGGTTGATCTCACATCAGAGAAAATGAGAAGCAAAAACTAAGAGAGAAAAAATACATTTCAACTTTATTTTTCTTCTTTCTTCTTTCTTCTTTTTTTTTTTGGTTGGATTGGACGAGGTGTGATTGAAAGTGGTAGAAAATACCTAAACGATGCTACATACAAATTTTAGCAAGATTAGAAGTGATTTATACTGGTTTCAGGAAAAAAATTATACCTAAAAATCCAACTGCGATATGTGTATATCAAGTTGTATATCATGTATATCACACATATCTGTGTATAACACTTTGTATATTGTGTATACAACACAATGTTTGTTATGGACGCCCGTATATATAACATAAATTTTCATGGATATACATAAATACACATAATATACATGATATCACTGATTTACATAGAGATTTACATGGTATACAATAGGGGATACACATGTGGAGTCGTCTTGAACTTGAGTTTTCAATCTGAAATGAGTTATACAAAGAAGGAAAATAAAATTTTAATATACTTTTTTGATATACACATTATTATTATATTATGCACTGTGATATACAAATAATATAATTATTAGTGTGTTATATATATATATATGTATATATATTGATATACATATAAAAAATTAGAAAAATAATTAAAATATATTTGAAAGTTTTTTTGGATACTACTGAAGGAAATAGAATTTCCAGGATTATGGTTGCTATGAGAGAAGAGAGAGAGGATTTTAAATACTTTTTGCTATTTTTAAGGAAAATAATTTTGATGGGGCTTATTTTTAGGATGATGGTTGAACCATTAGAAGAGAGAGAATAACTTTAGGCTACCATATGCAAATCCTAAATCGTTGGCTTTTTTATGCCAATTGTTGGACTTAGTTGTCATGCCATTCCAAATTCCCTATTAAAATTCGGGTAAAATTAAAAAATAGCCACAGTTTCAAAAGTAATCAAAATTTAGCCACTTTTCATGTAAAGATAAATCTGCACAAAAAAACTGTTCAAATTCGGAAAATATTCCAGCATAATATACTGGAGCTTCAGTATAATATATTGGACTTCCAACATAATATACTTCTCCAATATAATATACTGGAGTTCCAGCATAATAGTTAATATAATTGTGACGACCCGACCCGTCGTCTCATGAGTTACCGCTCCGTTTCCCCCATTTTATGCTTCTTCATGTTTCATTATCAGTATTTGGTGTGTTATAGTTGATTCGGATTGGTTTTGGTAAAAATGAGGCACTTAGTCTCTTTAAGGAAGGCTTAAGTTGGAAAAGTCAACCGGACGTTGACTTATGAGTTATAGGGCTCAGATGTGACTTCCGATGATTTGGTTAGTTTCGGGGGATGATTTGTGACTTAGGAGTGTGATCGGAATTTATTTTGGAGGTCCGGTGTAGAATTAGGCTTGAATTGGCGAAGTTAGTATTTTGGCGAATTACGGTTGATGAGTGAGATTTTGATCCGAGGGTCGGAATGGAATTCCGAGAGTTGATGTAGCTTCGTTATGTGATTTGTGATGTGTGTGCAAAATTTCAGGTCATTCGGACGTCGTTTGGTTGGGTTTTTGATCGAATGCGTGTTTCGGAAGTTTTAGAAGAACTTAGGCTTGAATCCGATGTAATTTGATGGTTTCGGTGTTGTTTGACGTGTTTTGATGATTGGAACAAGTTTGAATGATGTTATAGGATGTATTGGTGTTGTTGGTTGAGGTCCCGGGGGCCTCGGGTGAGTTTCGGGTGGTCAATCGGACCCTTTTCCATGTTGAGATGTTGCAGAAATTGACCATCAGCTGTTGCAGAAGAATTTGCCTTCGCTATCGCATGAGGTCCCTCGCGATCGCGTAGAAGGAAATTGGGTTGGCCTGAGTTTGGCCTTCGCGTTCGCGTTTGGTGTCTCGCGTTCGCGGAGGGCCTTGACCCTGTGCTTCGCGTTCGCAGTGAGGGTGTCGCGTTCGCGAATAAGGATTTGGAGCCCAGTGGAGTTTGTTCTACGCGTTCGCGTGTGAGGTAGCGCGTTTGCGTAAGTATGAGGCCTAAACTATCACGTTCGCATGGATTGAGTCGCGTTCGCGTAGAGTGTTTTCGAGCTTTTAAATTTTTGCACTTCGCGTTCGCGAGGTAGTGGTCGCGAACGCGATGAAGGATTTTCCAGGTCTGGGCAGAAAGTTCATAAACATTTCATCCGCGATTTTTAGCCATTTTTCCCCCATGGTTGATCATTTTGAGAGCTTCTTGGTGGAGATTAAAGAGGGATTCAAGGGGAATCGATTGGAAGCAAGATTTTTGAACTTAAAACTCGTTTTTATTGCGAAATCCACCTAGAGATTCATGAAAATTAAGCCAAAAGTGGAAGAACTAGGGCTTGAGTTTTGGAATTTTTAAATTGGAAATTGAAGGGCCATTTGAGGTCGGATTTGGGAGTTCTTGGTATGTATGAACTCGTGGCGAGATGAGGAATCCATTGATGTGAATTTTGTAATTTTTCGAGAAGTGGGCCCGGGGCTCGGGTTTTGCTAGTTTCGAGATTTTTGCTATTTTTTGATTGTTTTCGATTGGGTATTGTTCCCTTAGCATATTGTGATGTATTCGCTCTGATTTTGGATAGATTCGACGCGCGTGGAGGCCGATTTGAGGGGCAAAGGCATCGCGATCTAGAGATTTCACCGGTTCGAGGTGAGTAATGATTGTAAATGATATCCTGAGGGTTTGAAACCCCGGATTTGCATATCATACTGCTGTATTGAGGTGACTTGCACGCCGGATAGTGGGCGTGGGGTAGAGCACCGTTGGGGATGGTGACTTGGTCCGTCCCGATAGATGAAATTACTACGTATTTGACTGAAACTACTTGTTATCATCATAATTTGGACTGATTGCCATGTTCGGGTTTTGTGCCAACTATGTGAATCCTTCAGGGATTGTTATCACTATTTTCGCATTACTTTGCATATTATTTGATCTCGGTCCAAGGTTTTAATACTTTTTTGCAAACTCAGCCATTTTTCTAAGATTTGAAAACTTAAACAATATTTTATTGACGTTTTGAGCTGAGAACTACTATGTTGTATTGCCCAAGTGGCTTATGTGCATTTCTGGACTATGGATGGCTCGGGTTGCACGCCGCAGCGGTGTTATATTGATTTTGAGGCTGAGGGCCTGGTTGATGCCACGAGATGGCTTGATATTGCGCTTGGGCTGTTGGAGCCCCTCCGGAGTCTGTACACACCCCCAGTGAGCGCCGTCGACGTTAAATATATGGATGGCTCGGGCTGCACACCGCAGTGGGTACCTGAGCGTACCGGCATATGCATTGCATTGCACTCATGCATTTGTTCCTATTTGTATTATCTGTCATGACATTTCAGCACTTTCATTTCATTGGCTTCCATGCTATTTCTGCATTGCTTACCTGATACCCTGGTGTTATTCGTTAATGGAATGATGTGCCCGATGGGCTGACTTTTGTGCTGACTTGCACTATCTGTTTCGCATTCATTTGCTTAACTGTTGGTAAAAGATATTTTCAAAAGAGGTTTTAAACTGAGTCCAGATATTTCTAAAGATTTCACGGTTTCACTATTTTCTCAAAGGGTTACACTGTTCTGTATAGCATAATGGCTTGCTTTACGTGGTTTCTTGCTGCTCAGTTATTATTTACCTTTATTACTCACTGAGTTGGAGTACTTACTTTACTCCCTGCACCTCGCGTGCAAATGCAGGTATTGGTTTTTCCCGGTAGCGGGTTTGAGCTGGTTAAGGATTTTGCTATTGTAGCTGAGCAAGGTGACCGCCAGCGTTCGTGGTACCGGATTTCTTCCTTTTGATTCCAGATTTTATTCTATGTATTACAGGCTTTGTAGTTGTATCAAAAATTCTTCTAGATGCTCGTGACTTGTGACACCCCGATTTCGGGCTGCGTCGGGATGGGTTCCCTGTTTTATCACGTTTATTCCGCAATATGATTTCATTATCTAGGATTCAGACTTATTTATGCTAAGTAACTGCTAAAAGAGGCGTTGTTGTTCTGTTGGCTGGCCTTGTCTTCACGAGAGGCGCCATCACGACCGGGTTTAGGAAATTGGGTCGTGACAATACTGGAGTTCCAGTATAATATAAGGAGTTCCAGCATAATATACTGGTCCGGTATAATATGCTGGACGTTAATACACAGGTGCTCCAATCTCCAATATATTATGCTGAAACTTTCCGTGTGTTGGAGTTCCAGCATAATATGCTGGAAGTTCATACACATGTGCACCAATCTCCAGTATACTATGCTGAAACTTCCGTATAACAGCAAAATAGTGGCTATTTTTCAATGACTTTGCAGATGCTGGCTATTTTTCAATTACCAATCCGAAAACTGACTAGCCGGTGCTATTTTCACTTATATTTCATCACGAGCACTATAGACCAATTGATAGCCATTTCTATTGAGTGGGCTTTGGTTCTATCCATGGCTCAAGTCACAACTTTAACCGACTCATGTCGCTTCCATTTTGTTCTTGGGATTTTTCTTATATATTACTATATTACAAACTATTTTACCCTGTTTAATTATATTTTTCTAATTATCAAAACTAAATATATCTTTTTTACAAATTATATACATTCTCGCGACCCATGGTACTCTTTAAGATTTTCACATATATTTATTATCTAAGTAAAAAATGTGAATTTAATTGAATTCTATCAGTATAGGTCCTCCTCTTTATTTTTTACTTTTTTTAAAATATAAACAATAAAACCCTTGAAATAAAGTTAAAATTGTTTAAAAGCATGTGATGACCCAAAAGGTCATCACTTGTTTTAGAAATAAATTATGTGTTTCGAGGCCTTAAAACCTCCATTTTATTTTAACTCGATTTGCGTGCGTAGTCCGGGCGTGTATCCGGAAAGTCATTATGTGAAAATCTGTGAAAAATGATGAATTTTGCCTTTAAAATGATTTAGGTTGACTTCGGTGAATATTTTGGGTAAACGGACCCGGACCCGGACCCGTGATTTGACGGTCCCGGAGAGTCCGTAGAAAATTATGGGACTTGGGCGTATGCCCGGAATTGAATTCCGAGGTCCCAAGCCCGAGAAATGAATTTTTAAAGAAAATATTTTCTGGAATATATATGAGTTTTTGGAAATGAAATATGTTTGAATTTGATGGCATCGGGCCCGTATTTTGATTCGGAGCCCGGTACAAGTTTGAATAATAATTTGGTTGAATCTGAAAAATTTGGTAAAGATCGGAATTGGTTTGGCATAAAACGGACTTAAAGTTGAGAAATTGGAAATTTTGGTGTTCTTGAAGGATTTCATGAATTTGGGGTTCAATTCATAGTTGTTGATGTTATTTTGATGATTTTATTGCACGAGCAAGTTCGTACGATGTTTTTAGGTTGGTGTGCATATTTGGTTTGGAGCCCCGAGGGCTCGGGTGAGTTTTGGATTGGCCACGGAGTGAAATTTGGACTTAGAAAATTGCTGGTATGATTGCAGGTCTGCAGGCTTCGCATTTGCAAAGCCTGGCTTGCAAATGCAAATAAAACGTCGCAAATGCGAAAGAAGTCCTGGGCAGTCCTGATCGCAAATGCGATCATTTGGTAGCAAACGCGGAGGGCCCTAGTCGCAAAAGCGACGTTTGCCTCGAAAATGCGAACCCCTCAGAAATATGGGGTGGTCGCAAATGCGATAAAAATCTTCGTAAATGTGAAGAGAGCAGTCTTCTGAAGTGTTCGCAATTGCGAACCCTGGTCGCAATAGTGACATCTACGACCTGCAAATTCATAACTTAGCCGAAAATCTTTCATTTTTCAAACCTTTTCAAAACCTAAACACCTTTGGGCGATTTTTCAAAGACAAGTACTATTCCAAATCGATTGTAAGTCATCTACAACTCGTTTTTATTAATCTTTAACATCTTTTCTCATGATTTCAACTCAAAATCAAAGGTTTTCATGGGGGAAATTGGGTGTTTTGGGTAGAACTTAGGTTTTTCAAATTTTGGGGATTTGAACCTCGATTTGAGGTCCGATTTCAAAACAAATTATATATTTGAGTTCGTGGGTGAATAGGTAATCGGGTTTTGGCTCGAACCTCGGGTTTTGACCATGTGGGCCCGGGGTCGATTTTTGACTTTTTGGGAAAAACTCTAGAAAATCTATTTTCATGCATTAGAATTGATTCATTTAGCATTTATTGATATAGTTAAATAACTTGTGGCTAGATACGAGCGAATTGGTGGTGGAATCAAGAGGTAAATCATTTTGATCAACGGCCACGATTCCCCCTTACCATTTTAATTCACCTAAACCCCAACCCTAATTCATTTCCCTCTAGAGACGCCGCCTTGAAACCCCTTCGTCTCTCAAACCCTCTCGAACCTTCCTCAACCCTAATCGTCTCCTATCGTCTTCAACCTCAAAACCCACCGGAAACCATGGCTTCTCCAACCATGGTAACCTTATACTAACCCCTTGATACTCCTGTGTGCTCGACATTTGAAGAATCGAGGCCAGACCTCGAAGGTCTTCATCCAGACCTGTGCCAGCTTGAAGTTTCACGGCCATCGCCGGCCTTGCTCCGGCGTATCCTGGTCCTATGAGCCTATCTCTGACCTTTCCGACCAAGATCGGACCTTTTCAAAGCCTTTCTCATTCTAGGGTTCTTTTGAAACCCTAGTTGTTCGAGGTTTTCTCCGATTTTTCTTAAATCTGTTACGTATCTATGCTCTACTTGGGTTTTTAAACGATTTCCCCAATTTTTCTTTCAAAAAATTACTTTTAAAATCACTTCTCTTCGATTTAGGGTTTTCTGAAATGCTTAAAATGTTTCTCCGATTTTTCGTTTCCTTTTCTTTGTGTGTATTTGTCTCCACTATGCTCTTATGTTTTCTTTTCTATCACGCATGCTCTTCTACTGTGTTCTTATGTTTTTCCTTTTATCACACATGTTCTTCTGCTGTGTTTTCTATATTCCGTTCTTTCTTCTACTGTGTTTCTATGCTATGTTCTCACATGCTTTCCTACTATGTTCTGCTATTTGCCTTCCACTATATGCTTCGCCTACTAAATCTCTAAGCCTGCTGCTTCCTCATCTCTGTACTTGACTCGAGGTGAAAACCCTAGAATGCGGGAGTTCTGCTGAGGTTTGATCATGTGATTGAACTAGGGTTCTATTTGAGAAGCCTTGACTCTTTCGGACTAATTTCTGAGTCTATGAACTAAGTTTGAACTTCTTTGTTTGCATACAATTCTGAACCTTTTTTTTTAATTTCTTCTACGCCAGACTCTTCTATGGAACAGCATGACAAATTTCTTCATGTTTAACATGTTTGTATGCTTTTATATATGACGAATCTTTCTTCAAAAGGGTTTTCTAACTTGTGATTGATTCAGAATTCCTTTTAATGGGTCTAATTGATTGTTACTGATTTTCCTTAAGTTAAAATCTTTCCCATCTTTCTGACCTGGTTCATTCATACAAAATCTTCAACTTTTTGATTTACTAGCTGTTAATTGATTCCCTTGCCTTATTTGCGCAAACCGTGTACTGTCAAGACCTTGTCCTTAAATAAACCTCTATGTATTTACCCCTCTTGTACTGTTTTGAAAAAAGTGTTTGATTAATCTCTTTCGTTAATTATTTTTACCCGTTTGAAATCAGAATCCCTTAATTAAAGGGAAACCTTGTGTAATTGATTTTCAAAATATTTTCTTACCTATTTCTGCTTGCTTTATACACTTTAAAAGGGGCACGACCCTTTTACACACAGACACACACACACACTTCAGACTTCACACTTACAATCTCACAAAACTCATACTTAGAGTATTCTTGCTTCTTGTCTGCACTTTGGCTTTACAAGAATACTACTTTCTTTTGCTTGTTTCTTTGAGACTGGTATGGTCTAGTCTTGGTTTCAGCATCATCCCAATGTGCTTGCTTACAGCCTTTACATCCATGTCTACTTTACTGTCTATATGGAGTTAAATGTCAACTAGCATGTTAATTTCCTTTCATCTGTTTCTGCTGTGAATCCCTACACCCCTGTTTCCCTCTATGTGCTTTGAGTTGTAGTTCAGAACATGGCAACATGCAAGTTATTGTTCATGTTTGGACTTGATCCCTTTGGGGATCCTAACTCCCAAAACAATGTGTTTTAACAGGCTGGTGGGGTGTGCCAGCATTTCCTATTGCTAGGTATGCCCACTAGCCTGTCCTTGCCACTTCCCTTTTCCCCTTTTAGAATTCCCTCTCTGCACTTACACTCACTCTTAGCTTCTAAGTTCTGTCCCCCTCTTGTGAGCCTTGCTTTGGGACCTTGAGTTTCCTCTGAACTTGGACACTTGAGGGCTGGCCCTTCCACACTGCACTATGACTCAATCCTGCAATGTATTTGGGTGTGAGCACTGCTCGGAGTCCATCTAAAGCTCTTAGGGAACTCTGACACACCCCAAATGAGAGAAAGGCTTTGGATCTCGATCTTTGGAGTTGGTCCATCTCATGTCTCAGACAAGGAGCCTGAATTAGGCTCCCCTTGGTTCTACTTTAATTTCTGATGTAATTTTGTTTTCCTTATTCCATTCTGGGCTGTAATAACTTTGTAATAAACTTTCGGGGATGTTTAGTGAAAAGGGAGGGGTGACTATGCATGCATAAAAGGTAGATAACTTGCCTATAGGAATCTCTAATTTCAGTGTTTTTCATATAGTTACCATGCCTATAAGATTTCTGCACTTTCATATAGTTACCATGCCTATAAGATTTCTGCACTTTACCATGCCTATAAGACATGCATTTTCATGTAGTTATCATGCCTACAAGAAACTCTGCATTCTCATTTAGCTATCATGTCTATAAGAAACTCTGCATTCTCATCTAGATACCATGACTATAGGGATTCTGAACATTCATGTAGATATTATATCTATAGCTTCTGCACACGCCGTAGAGAATATGCCTATAGGTCTTTTCTGATTCTTGCATACCCGCTTTTCACTAGGCAAACGTGTTTATAGGCCTTATGTAAAACAATGCAACACCTAGATATCATGTCATAGGATTTCTGCACTCTTCTATGTCTATAACATTGTTCTAAGTTGGCAAACACATAGAAAGCATTCCTATAGGGGTTTTAATTCAAATCTGAATAGCCTTACTCGCTTATTTGTCTAAATTAGCAGTAAAAATGCGTTACCAACAGCAAAACTCGTGTTTTCTTAAATTCGTTTTTAATGAGCAACTTCCCTTTAAACCAGCATGTAATTAGTTCATTTTCTTATTTCTGAAATCTGTAGACATCATGCCTATAGGTTTTCGTCTATCACTTAGGCAAGCCTTAGGGTAAAAGTTATAAACTGCAGCAGTCTTTATTTATTACAACCAGCGGGCAGGTCTAACTCGGACTTCTTATCTGAAAATATGTGATAAATCAACCTGCTTTAACTTTTAAGTTTAATCAGACCCTAATCACTACGTGTAAGACATGCTAAACTATATGCCTTCTCTGATCTAAGGAGGTCTGTTTGAGCCTTATGTGTTTGAATGCTTTTCCCATATTTGCTCTATGTGTTTTGATTGTCGCCCTAGAATTTTGTCCTTTTAAACTATATAACTTCACACCCCTTCCCTTTAGGATTAGTAGTCCCAAACGCCTCCAAGACTGATAGGATTGGGGCGGGTAATAGCATGCGATAAGTGAAACAAGACCATTCCGCGTTTAATACCTTAACGGGGTGGGAAGGGGTAGATATGGATATGATGACCACGCGATAACACCACGTGTATAAGTGGTTACCGGGTGTTGTGTGGGGTGATCCATATTATTTATAAACCTAGGACCCTCCCCCCTCTCTTTTATTTTTTTATTTCATTGTTTATTTTCAAAATTCTCAATCTATTTTTTCTCTCTCAAAAATTCAGCTTTTCTTTCGTTTCTTTTTCGCTCCATCTATTTGGCAACCTTTATGTGAAAATCCCCTCTTATCTGAAGCCTTATTTGTCTATATATTATTTGTACCCTAAAGTCACAACAATAGCTTGGCCGGGAACCACACTAGTGGATTCTGAGGGGTGCCTAACACCTTCCCTTGGAATAATTTCAAGCCCTTACTCAATCTCTGGTTATCCAAACAAAAGCCTTCTTAGTGTCCTAATTCACTTTAATCATTAGGTGGCGACTCTTCACTTCAATTCAAACCCAATTCCCAAAAGGGAACGAGTTGTCCTCCCAAATGTCATAAACCCGATTTCGCGAGAAAAAAGGGGCATCGACAGCATGGCGACTCCGCTGGGGATTTCTTTGAGGCTTTGACCATTTCATGCTATTTGTGACTTTATGCTTCTTTATATGTCTTTATTTGTTTAAATGCCTTTAAGTATTTTTTCCCTCTTCTACCTCGAAACTGACTTGGCTCTTTGTTTCTTTCCTTTATTTCTCTTAATGCTTTCCTTATCGCTTTCCTTTAATACCGTTGTAAATTATGAGAAACTGTTGTAATTATTACTTTATGAACGTGCAAATACATGACAACTTGTTTGACTATTGTAACTGCATATTCAACATCATATTCCACTCGTGCCAACCAAAACACCATAGCAATGCTTATAATGAGTGGTCGCGCCCTTCCAATATTATCACCCCCTAAATCCGGCAAAGGCATATTTGCGGTAAAACCAGTCGATCAACGGTGTAGTCGACGGTTCCGCGCCTTTCCCTCTTGAGTTGTCCGCTCAAGGGTACCAGTCTAATACCCCATAGAAACCTTACTCTGTTTAATTGTTCATGCATCATGGTCAAACCTAGCCGAGTCAGTGATGTTGTCCGCATAATGACTCTTTAAGATAGCCTTGTCCAAAGTCCACTGGGTTTTCCCAAAACCCAAACGGACACTACCACATTTTGTGCATTTATTTGGAGAACTAAAATGCTTTTATGCCAATTGTTGATCCTAAATAGTCGAGTCTGGTGGGGGTCAAGGCCTAACCTTTTTGTCTTGTAGAAATATGAGGCATGAAGTCCCCAGATTCGGCATGGTCACCCACATCCACCCCAAACTACTAAGCTAGTGGAAGGATCTTCATTCCAGCGATCAGACTCTTGTCCGGAAATACCTGGGAAACCTACCTTCTCTCCTGGAAATTCAATCCAACAACAAAATCATAGAAGCTTCCACTCTATTCTGGGATTGTGATAGGTCTGTGTTCCGCTTCGGAGACATTGAGATGACACCCCTGCTCGAGGAAATAGGAGGACTAGCTGGTATACCGTGGGAAACTCCGGGTTTATTGATGCCGGAAAATCGCAAGGGCAGAGGTTTTCTCAAGATGATGGGTCTAAAGAAAAATCCAGACTTGACATGTTTGAAGGAGTCATACATTCCCTTTGACTACTTGTACGAGAGGTACGGTCACAGCAAATCTTACCGTACTTATCCTGACGAGTTCGCCCTCACATCATTGGGGCACATCCATCGAAGGGTCTTTGTCTTCATGTTCTGTTTCTTGGGGATGATAGTGTTTCCAATGAAGAAAGCAAGAATCCATACCAGGCTAGCTATGGTCACCAAAACTCTAATGGAAGGAATTGACGGACAACCATTCAGTCTTGTGCCGATGATCATTGCAGAAATGTACCGAGACCTAGAAAGGTGTCAACAAGGGGCCAAACACTTTGAGGGTTGTAATCTGCTACTTCAACTATGGCTCGTGGAACATCTCCAAAGGGGTGAGTACCGACAGGAAATCCATCGAAGGGACTGGGACGATCATATCGCTTTCCATCACCCAAAGCGAATGAATTACATGCCCAATATGTTTGCCCAACCAGAGAATGCTAGAGAATGGGTCGAACTCTTTGATAACTTGACTGAGGACCAAGTACAATGGATGTTCGAGTGGTTTCCTACTGAAGAATTCATCGTTCGATCCAGGGATGCGCCATTTCTGATACTGATCGATTTGAGGGGGACCTACCCTTATGTCCCTCTCCGAGTTATGAGACAGGCTGGCAGGAAGCAGGTTATACCAAGGGTCGACAAGATGAGTCACTTCTGGGCTGACTTCCAGAATGACGATAGTCCGCATAGGTGCCAGGCTCAGCATATGTGGTATTGCAAAATTGTCTTGGGAAAGGACACCATTGAACCAGACAGATACCATGCTGGTTGTACCCCACACTATTCAGGCTGGCTGGAGGACAATCACAACGGTTTGGGTCAACCCGGGTTTGTTCGAGGTCACAGGATCATCGATGAAAAGGCTGAGGCACAGGTCAAGTACAGCCAATTGCGCAAGAGGATTCGGTAATGTGAAAATGAGCACCGTGAAATACAAGAAGCCAATCAAAAGCTAATTGAAGAATGGAAGGATGTGGTTGTCCGCGCCAACAAACGACTGGTCTGTTTAGAGCGGGGTATAGTAGAACTGGAAAAGAAGTTTCTGAAGAGGGTCGAAGACTGCCGGATTGCTAAGGAAATGAAGGAGGACATCTGGCCAGAGCTTACTTGCTGGTAGGACTGCGTGAGCTGGGAGAACTATTCGATGGAGCCAACAATGCCGAGTTTGGGGGAGGTCCTTCCGGGACCAAATAGATAGGAATTTCCATTTTCGCTTTATAAGATGTAATAAGGCCAATGGCCATTAGTGATTTTTATTTTTTATTTATTGTGGTTTTGGGATTCGTCTACCTTTTATCAATGAAATGAGGCATTTAGCATTCTAAGTTCTCCAAATTAACTTGTCTCTAGGCCTGCCTCGGGCACAACGAGGTCCCCAAAATTAGGACGCGCTTTATATTTCCTGCACTACGTGTTTAAATATTGCAACATTTTTTTATGATCTTTACTGACTTATCACTTTTTGTTTTACTTTTTGTTTATTCCCCTCCCCAAAGGTTAGTTCGCGAACTCTGGCAACATCAGTATATTTTACAAGATCCAGGGGCCCTCCACCCACTCCTCCTCCTAGTCCTATCCGAAACAGGAACAAAGGAAAGATGGAAGATTTGAGCAGAAAAGAGAACTCAGTTGAGCGGGTAGAAATCACTTAGGGTACTCAGGTTTCTAAGGAAAGTGCGTCCCAACTCGAGCAGAAACTGTTGAAATTTCAGGAGGAACTTAATCAAGTTCGGAACTTGGCAAGCTTGTCATTCTCCCTCACCACCCCAGATGTCAATTTTCCAAGCACTCAGAACCCCACACCTCCACAAAACCAACCCGCTCCTCACCACCACTGCAATATTTGTCACACTTCCAACAATACTCCACTACTCATCCCGGAACCTTTGAACTCCACAAATGACCGCCGTCACACCCAACACAACACCCCCATCTATGTGGAGACTGTGCCGCACTCCACCCAGCCCATCTCAAGCACACCCGAGTCCAATGATAAGGACTCGCTCATCAGAAATTAGGCCGAAGAGCTTAAAAGGTTGACCACCAGGATTCCAGGCGTTGAAGGAAGTAAGGGAATTGAGGGGCTAAACTATGAAGATCTATGCATACAGCCCGATGTCGAGCTGCCTGAGGGGTACAAACCTCCCAAGTTCAAAATGTTTGATGGTGCAGGGGATCCCAGGGTTCATTTGAGAACATACTGCGACAAGCTAGTCGGGGTAGGAAGAGACGAAAGGATTCGCATGAAGCTTTTCATGAGGAGCCTGAAAGGAGATGCTCTGTCTTGGTACATTAGCCATGACCCGAGGAAGTGGTCGAACTGGGTAAGTATGGCATCCGACTTCATGGATAGATTTAGGTTCAATACAGAAAATGCACCGGATGTGTTATACATTCAGAATTTAAAGAAGAAACCCACAGAAACATTCCTCGAGTATGCCACTCGTTGGAGATCAGAGGCTGCTAAGGTCCGACCTGCTTTAGAGGAAGAACAAATGAACAAGTTTTTCGTCCGGGCTCAGGATCCGCAATACTATGAAAGACTAATGTTGATCGAGAATCATACATTTTCCGACATCATCAAGCTAGGAGAAAGGATTGAGGAAGGTATCAAGAGTGGTATGGTTACGAACTTTGAAGCCTTGCAAGCTACCAATAAGGCTCTACATTCTGGTGGTGCGTCCAAGAAAAGGGACGTAGGCGCCGTGATGGTTGCACAGAGAACCAAATCACCTATCAAATACCAAACCTATCCAATGCCTCCACTTACATATCAGCCACTCCAAATTACCAAACACCCTCACCCACTTACCAAACTCCACCGCCTACTTATCAATCACCGCCTCCTCCTACATACCAATTTGCTTCACCTAAATATTCCCAGCCCGCACATGTTTACCAAGCCTACAACACCCAACCACCCCACTATCAATCACCTCCCTCACGTCAAAACTTCCCTAGACCTCGACCAAATTTTGATCGAAGACCTCCAAAACAATATGCCGCCATTGCTGAACCAATTGACCAGCTGTACGAAAGGCTCAAAGCTGCTGGTTACGTCACCCCTATCCCTGCTATAACCCCTGAAAACGCTTCCCAATGGGTCAACCCAAATAAAACCTGTGCATACCATTCTGGCATGAAAGGGCATACCATTGATGAATGCCGTTCCCTGAAGGATAAGATTCAGGCTTTGATTGACAACAAGATCATCGTGGAAAAGGAGCCTGCTCCGAATGTCCACAATAACCCTCTACCAGACCACAAGGGTGGAGGTGTTCACATGATTGAAATAGAGGATGATTGGGATCCTAAAGGATCAATCGGCTTGATCGCAGAAGGCGACGATCCAAAGAAACCAACAGTCACCCTTAATCCGATGGTAGTCCAGATTCAGCCTTTTGGAGATGCCGAGGTGAACATGTCCATACCACTTGAGTTTGAAACACCATCCTCTGCGAAGACGCCAACACCAATCGAGGTCGAGTTTGGGTCCCCAAAGGCGCTTGTACCATTTGAATTGCCATATTATTCCAAAGAAAAGGTGCCCATTCCGGTAGCAATGACAGCCGTAACACCATTCCACACAAAAGCCATACCATGGGACTACACAGCCGAGGCAAGAAGGAAAGGA
>NW_017673152.1:39357-59782 GCF_001879085.1 Nicotiana attenuata
TTTGCTTTGAATCTGCTAATCTAGGTATATCCTTGTACCTTGTAATTTAGAAAATTTATTGTAATGAATCATACTATGCAAATTTTTGGTCCAGTAAATGAAGCATGAAGTTTTAGAGTTTATTTGAGTGTTTCGAGCTCTTTTAATATCTATCTCACGTTTATTTGTTCGGACTTTTGAGATTGTAGTACTCCAGTTGGTATAGTAATTGCACGACAAGATTCTTTTTCGTGAAAGTTCTCACTGAAAGTATATGATTACATGAAAAAATAAAAGTGAACTTTTATTCTCAAGGATCCCTGTCTTTCACTTTCTTTTTCTCTTTACTTCATGTGCTTAATCTATTCAAAAGGATTTAAGTTCTAAGATAGTTTGTTAAGTGTTTAGATTAAGAAAAAATAAAAATAAAAAATTCTCATGTCATGTCAGAGAGGCTGTGGTTATTTTATTTCTACCCATAATGTTTGAGTTTGAAGGAAAGTTCACCATGATGGTCATCAGTTGAGTCTAGCTTTAACTAGAAGATATTTACGAAATATCTCTGCATGGTTTTGTCGATAGTATTAGTTAACTCATGATATTTTATTTTAAACTTTATATTACTTAAAATATTTATAAAAAATAAAAAAAAAAGAGGCAACGATGGGAAATTATTTTGTTGCACTTTTGGAATGAAAGTGAGTTTTAAAGTGTTAATTGGGTAATTTTGGACCATATCATTAACTGAAGTTGGTTACATTTTATTTTTAGTTCTTTTGTTGTTGTTGTTTTGTATTTTTTAAGATTGTCAAATCTTGAATTAATGGAATAATCTTTTAGTTTTAGTGACTAGGAGGTTTTGAGCTAATTGAGCTAAGTTAATGAGCTTGAACCCGCCAAGCCGAAAATAATGAGATAGTTGGCCCCGATTCTAAATGCAAGGCTTGTCGAATAAGTCTAACGAGATTAGATTCTTTTGTAATTAAAATAATTTAATAATAATTTAAACCCTAGACAATTAGTAGACGCGCCTTAGCTTTTCATTCTCAGAGTCGCTTGCTAGCGTGATATTTAACATTCAATAATTCAATAATCTCATACTATGCCCATTAGTTTTAGTTAATTCTTAATTTAGTTATTCTTTTTTTTTTGTTAAAAAATCGCGGATTCGCTCGCACAGCGCGATAGTTGACTTTTAATAATTTTCAAAACTAATTTCTTTGAATGTAGTAATTTTCCCCAAAAGTAATGATGTACTAATAATCCTCGTCATGACTGCGGATTCGCGTGCGTAGCGCGGTTATGACAAAAATCAATAAAATTTATCTCGGTCGCACATTCGCTTGCATGGTGCAGTTAGGACGATTTTATTCGAATCTTACTATAATAATTGTAATAAATAAAAGCTGATATAGGCAAAATATGAAAACCAAATAAAATTACAATCTTGTCCAAATTAATTCAAGCCAAGTTTTAAGTCAATAAAGCGACTGTGTTAGAACCACGGGACTCGGGGAATGCCTTGCACCTTCTCCCCGGTCAACAGAATTCCTTACCCGAACCTTGTTTTCGCGGACCGATATAAAAGAGTCAAATCTTCCTTTGAATAGGGATTCAAATAATAGGTGACTTGGAACACCCAAAAAATCAATTCCAAGTGGCGACTCTGAACAATAAAATAATCCTTATTTCAAAATTGTCACTTTAATTGGAAAAACTCTTTAACCCATAACTATAACATCACCCATATATTCTTTTAGGGGGTGAAAAAAAGGGGGTGTGACAGGATCCAACCTCAACATTTGTCCATTGGTAACACTCAGGATGTTGGGAAAAGGGCTGCATGAAATCAAGGACGGGGCCATCAACGTCAAAACTTTCGACGGATCCCAAAGGTCTACTATTGGGGAAATTAGCTTATGTTTACAAATGGGGCCTACTTGGTTTGATGTTGATTTTCAAGTGATAGACTTGCCGGCATCTTACAATCTGTTGTTGGGATGACCATGGATTCATGCCGCAGGCGCCGTAGCGTAAACACTACATCAGGCAGTGAAGTTTGAGTGGAATCACCAAGAGCTGATCATTCATGGCGACGGTAGCAATCCCATATACAGTCGCCAGACTATTCCAGCGATTGGAGGAAGAAGAAGGATAGGTGGAGAAACTTACCACCACATCGAACGAGTCAACGCCGTTGATGAGGATAAGTGGTGGAATAATAAAATTGAAACCATATTGAACTGGAGCGGGTATGAACCTGGCAAAGGACTTGGCAAGAATCTTCAAGGAATCGCTAAGCCCATCAAGCTCAAGAAACACGACACCACCTTTGGATTGGGGTATGAGTATACCTGGAAAAATTTAACGAATGGTCGCCACCAGGGCGCGGTCCTTACTATCCGCTGGAGCAGCCAATACCCCGTTTGGAGCAGACCTTCCAATTGGCCGAGGTCATCTACGGGTCAGAAGAAGAAGAAGCCCTGGCAGCAATGAGGAATTTGTTCCTAGAAGACGAGGATATGGATTGCTGTGTCATTTTCGAGGAGGAGGGGGAGGAAGGCCCTTCCATACAGGCTGTAAGCAGAGGAACACGCCTCAATAATTGGACTATCAGAACCACCAGAGCCCGGCGAGCCTCGGGCATTACTATTACTTATCTTGATGAACCAATGACTGTGACATGCAACGAGACAACGCAACAAACGGACATAGAAGAAACATCAAAGAAACACGAATCAGCGTTCATTTGTCACCATCAGAAAAGGAAGAATACACAGAGTTTCTAAAAGAGTATGAGAACATATTTGCCTGGTCGTACGACGACATGACTGGTCTAAGTACATCTATCGTGGCCCATAAACTGCCAACTCATCCAACATGTCCGCCGGTAAAGCAGAAGCTCGGGAAGTTCAAGCCAGACATGAGTTTGAAAATCAAGGAAGAGGTTACTAAGCAAGTCAAAGCTAAGGTTCTCAGGGTAGTGGAGTATCCAACATGGTTAGCAAACATTGTGCCAGTACCGAAGAAGGACGGGAAGGTTAGAGTCTGTGTCGACTACCGGGATCTCAACTGGGCCAGTCCGAAAGACGACTTCCCCTTGCCAAACATACACATCCTGATTGACAATTGTGCCAAGCATGAGTTGCAATCATTTGTAGATTGTGTCGCTGGTTATCATCATATCTGGATGGATGAAGAAGATGCTGAGAAAACGGCTTTCATTATGCCGTGGGGAATGTACTGCTACAAGATGATGCCGTTTGGGTTAAAGAATGCAGGGGCCACCTACATGAGAGTCATGACTACCATTTTTCATGATATGATACACAAGGAAATCGAAGTATACGTGGATGATGTCATCATCAAATCCAAGAGAGCCACTGATCACATAGAAGATCTAAGGAAGTTTTTCAACCGATTGCGAAGGTACAACCTGAAACTGAATCCCGTAAAGTGTGCATTCGGGGTTCCAGCTGGAAAATTGCTTGGGTTCATTGTGAATCGTCGGGGAATAGAACTGGATCCATCGAAGATCAAAGCCATTCAAGAATTGCCACCGCCAAAGAACAAGAAAGAAGTAATGAGTTTCTTGGGGAGACTTAACTACATCAGTCGATTCATAGCACAATCTACAGTTATCTGGTTTGAAGCAACAATCTTCAAATGTTGAAGAAGGACGCCGCTACCAATGGACGATGATTGCCAAAAGCTTCGAAACCAAAATCAAGAGGTACTTGTCACACGCCAGTTTTTGCGTCCCGCTGAACCAGGTTTGACCTTGTTACTTACTCACATCGAAGTGTAGATTGGTGCCTTTGAATTGCATCCTGGGGCAGCATGATGAGACAGGAAAGAAAGAACAGGCCATTTACTACCTCAGCAAAAAAGTTCACTCTCGTACGAGGCTCGCGTATTCTCTGTTTAGGAACACACCTGCTGTGCTTTAACTTGTGGAGCCGCAGAAGCTGAGGCACTACTTCTTGTGCCTATACCACGTATCTCATGATCAAGGATGATCCTTTGAAGTACATCTTTCTGAAACCTATGCCCACTGGCAAGCTAGACAAGTGGCAGATCCTGTTAAGTGAATTCAAAACATTATCTACGTAACTCAAAAAAACAGTTCAAGGACAGGCAAAGCGATACCTGGCGAAAAACCGCGTGCATGGAGGATACGAACCTGAAAGTACGATTTCCCCGACGAACAGGTATCATTCATAGAGAAGATATTCAGGAACCACTATGACGGTGGGAGAATGGTTTTTTCGACCGGAATGCAGGCAAATATTTCAAAAGGCAGTTGGCATTAGGAAGCAGTCCTAGTATCAGAAAACTGGTCACATTATCCGGTGTCTGCCAAACTCAAGTCCATGCCACCAAGAACAATTGGCCGAGTATGAAGCCTGCATCTTAGGGCTTAAGATGGCCATTGACATGAACATTCAAGAGTTGTTAGTTAATCTGGGGACTCAAGACCTACTCATACATCAGGTACGAGGAAATGGGCGACCAAGAATTCCAAGATACTCCCTTATCTGCACCATGTACAGGAGTTGAGAAAGAGGTTCACAAGACAGAGTTCCAGCATGTTCCTAGAGGTCCAAAAAATGGAGTTGTTCGATGCCATTAGCTCTGTTCGTCCATCGATATAGTAATCCAGGTACGAACTTCATTGATCCTACTTCCTGTGAAAATCCATAATCAGCCAGCTTACTGTGCCCATGTTAGAAGAAAGCAGACGGAAAGCTTGGTTTCATGAATATCAAAGGAATATTTTAGTAAAAGGAGATACCAGGAGGCTTCAAAACACTACTCAGAAACGCACGCTTCGTAAGCGTTTTCCAACAATTTCTTTCACAACGAAGGAATCCTTATTAGGAGGACTCCGATTTGGGATTACTAAGGTGTGTCGATGCGAAGCGAAGCATCTAAACTGTAGAGTTGGAATTTCATTGCCGGGACCTGTGGTCCGCATATGAACTGGCTTTGTCTTAGACCAAGAAGATACTCCGTGCTGCTTACTTTTGGATGACCATTGGGAGAGCTGCTGCATCCAGCTACGTCGAAAATAGTCACTGCTGCAAATACATGCAGATATGGATAAACGGGTACCTCCAAAGAGCTTAATGCAAACTAGCTCACCATGGCCCTTTGCCGCTTTGGGGAATGGATGTTATTGGTCCAATTCGAGCCGGCCGTTTCCAACGGGCACAGATTCATCCTCGTGGCAATTGACTATTTTACCAAATGGGTTGAAGCAGCATCTTACAAAGAGTGACTAAGAAAGTCGTGGCGGATTTTGTCCGCGACCGCATTGTTTGCCGATTCGGGATTCCAGAGTCGATCATCACTGATAATGGTTCCAACCTCAACAGTGACTTAATGAAAGCTATGTGTGAGACCTTCAAGATCAGACATAAGAATTCCACAGCCTACAGGACCCAAATGAACGGAGCTGTAGAAGCCGCCAATAAGAATATCAAGAAGATACTAAGGAAAATGATAAAGAAGCATAAGCAATGGCACGAAAAGCTATCATTCGCTCTATTGGGGTATCGCACCACAGTCGCACATCAACTGGGGCAACCCCCTACATGCTGGTTTATGGTACAGAAGCCGTCATTCCCGCCGAAGTAGAAATCCCCTCTTTAAGATCATACAAGAAGCTGAGCTCGACGACGCAGAGTGGGTGAAAAGCCGCTACGAGCAGCTGGCTCTTATAGATGGGAAGAGAATGAATGCAGTTTGCTACGGTGAGCTTTATCAGAACAGAATGTCCAGAGCTTTCAACAAGAGGGTCAAGCCAAGACGGTTCACACCAGGGCAGCTGGTGTTAAAGAAAATTTTCCCGCATCAAGATGAGGCCAAAGGGAAATTCTCTCCCAATTAGCAGGGTCCATACATGGTTCATCGGGTTCTGACAGGAGGAGCCCTTATACTTGCAGAAATGGATGGAGAAATTTGGCCAAAACCAATCAACTTAGATGCAGTCAAGCGCTACTATGTGTAATCTTATGTTTTCCTATATGAATAGATTTGAACTACGTCTGACCTGATTCCCGTTTAAGAGGGGATACGTAGGCAGCCTTATGGGTTCGATCACAATTCAATAAAATTTTCATTTCCCCTCGCAATTGGAAACTAGGGCAGAATTTTAAGGAGGACCCTCAAAATTCCGAAGTAACTTCAGCCGATCATCGCAAGCAGCCGTCAGAAGTATCGACCCATTAAACTGGGGCAGAATTTTGAGGAGGACCCTCAAAATTCCAAAGCAAGAGAGGTTGCAATGTCCTGAACCACGTCACAGTCATCGGTTCATCTAAAAACTATTTCTTGAATATATACATATGTCATATCTTTAACAAACTCATTCATATTTATTATCAAAATCGCTCAGTTCAGCAACGCTACCCCTATGATACATACCGTGTCATCAAATCAGAGCCGAACATGGCAAGCAAAGTCAGCGGGGACACGAACTAACCTTTCCCCTTTTACAAAACTCACAATTTTTCTTTGGATGCAGGCACCCAAGTCACCAAATCATATATTATATGCTCACACTGTTCAGGAACACAACCTTCAGAACCGTCGCACCTATTCGCATTCACCATCCACACACAATATCCCCAGCATTCGCAATATCATAATCAGCTACCAGCTATCAGCTAAGAATTTTTTACTATTCATCTTATCTCTTGCATAAGGCTACCATTCTGCCTTCCGAGGTTAAGCTCTACCTCTATCTGCATTTTCTGCACTGCATAAGGCTACCATTCTACCTTCCGAGGTTAAGCTCTACCTCCATCTGCATTTTCTGCATTGCACAAGGCTACCATTCTGCCTTCCGAGACTAAGCTCTATCTCCATCTGCATTTCCGGCATTGCATAAGGCTACCATTCTGCCTTCCGAGGTTAAGCTCTACCGCCATCTGCATTTCCTACATTGCATAAGGCTACCATCTGCCTTCCGAGACTAAGCATTGTCTCCATTTGCATGGCTGAAATATCGCCACTTTATTTACATCTTGTATGGCCGAAATATCGCCACTTTATTTACATCTTGCATGGCTGAAATATTGCCACTTTACTTACATCTTGCATGGCTGAAATATCGCCACTTTAGTTACATCTTGCATGGCTGAAATATCGCCACTTTACTTACATATTGCATGGCTGAAAGATCGCCACTTTATCTACTTCTGCATCGGCTGAAAAATCGCCACTTCATTTAAATCCTGCATCGGCTGAAAGATTGCCATTTTACTTATATTTTGCATGGCCGAAAGATCTCCATTGTACTTATATTTTGCATGGCTAAAATATCGCCACCTTTATTTCCATCTGCATCGGCTGAAAAACTGCCACTTCATTTAAATCCTGCATCGGCTGAAAGATCGCCATTTTTACTTACATTTTTTACATGGCTGAAATATCGCCACTTTATTCACGCTTTCATGGGCTGAAAGATCGCCACCTATTGCATTTCATGGGCTGAAAGATCGCCAAATTGTCCAAAGGTGTCATTGTTCGGAGGCACCATTCGCATAGCCCGAGAACTCTATGACGTGGCCTGGAGACCCCTTTTATCTCTTGCATATCATTATTCAAAGGCATCATAGTTCGGAGGCATCATTCTCATAGCCCGAGAGAATCATTTCATGGCCTGCGAATCCTTTATTATATGCTTCATGGCCCAGGGCCCCATGGTCTAAGGACGTCATCCTAACCGTCCGAAGACAACATTCATGGTCCAACGGGAAATTGCATTATGTTTAAATTTATGCACGATATACGCTTATATTGTTTATTTGCAGGTAAACCGGCAAGTAGCGGCCATCTCAGCAGGAGCGGTCTCGCTCCAGTTCCCGCAGCCCTATTAGACTTTAACCATCCTAAATATCATGTCCGTTCTTGAAAAATCTCCATCGGCATACTCCGCCGACGGACCCTGAACTACATATGGCCTGATTCCTGTAAGACCAGGGATATGTAGGCAGCTCAGGAACCAGAGCACGGTCAATCTCTTCAAACCACTTCACTCGGTCAAAATTGGCCATCATGTCTTTACCCGACAACTCTTTCATCCTTCCCGGGTAAAGAGGGGCAACTGTTGATACCCAATTTTTCCCTGTATATTTTTTATATGCAAATACCTTCAAAATAGTATATATATATATATATAAGCATGTCCAAGCATTTTATTATTTTTTCTAATTTTCAAAAAAAGGTTTTTTAAACCGATTTTTTTGCCCTATTTTAGCAGTACAAAAGCCAATAAGTGTTCTTCAAATTATCATTTTGGTGATTAATCTATTTTATTCTTATATTTATGCCAATATATAGCTAAGGAAATTTTTAAACATTTTTATAAGGCGATTTGGTATTTCTAAGCTAAATTTGCACTAAATTGCAATTCTAGCCTATTTTAAGATTTAAATAGTGTTTATAATTATAAAATTTATTCCAGTATTTTTAATTTAATGATTATATATTATTAATTAACTTAGTGCCTTCAATTTGTTTCAAAAATCATTTTACTATTTTTTATAAATTAAAAAGGGAAAAGTGGCTATTTAACTGATAGCCTTATTTGTATTTCAATTACAGCCAAAATCAACCACCCCAATAACCCAATTCCAAATTCAAACGGACCAGCCCAAATCCTAATGTATAACCCGATCCCTAACCCGTTAATAAAACCCGCCCGATTTTTCTTTTGATCCAGGCCGTTGATCATTTTGATCAACGGCCACGATTCCCCCTTACCATTTTAATTCACCTAAACCCCAACCCTAATTCATTTCCCTCCAGAGATGCCGCCTTGAAACCCCTTCGTCTCTCAAACCCTCTCGAACCTTCCTCAACCCTAATTGTCTCCTATCGTCTTCAACCTCAAAACCCACCGGAAACCATGGCTTCTCCGACCATGGTAACCTTATACTCACCCCCTGATACTCCTGTGTGCTCGACATTTGAAGAATCGAGGCCAGACCTCGAAGGTCTTCATCCAGACCTGTGCCAGCTTGAAGTTTCACGGCCATCGTCGGCCTTGCTCCGGCATATCCTGGTCCTATGAGCCTATCTCTGACCTTTCCGACCAAGATCGGACCTTTTCAAAGCCTTTCTCATTCTAGGGTTCTTCTGAAACCCTAACTATTCGAGGTTTTCTCCGATTTTTCTTAAAGTTGTTACGTATCTATGCTCTACTTGGGTTTTTAAACGATTTTCCTAATTTTTCTTTCAAATAATTACTTTTAAAATCACTTCTCTTCGATTTAAGGTTTTCTGAAAAGCTTAAAATGTTTCTCCGATTTTTTGTTTCCTTTTCTTTGTGTGTATTTGTCTTTACTATGCTCTTATGTTTTCTTTTCTACCACGCATTCTCTTCTACTGTGTTCTTATGTTTTTCCTTTGGTCACGCATGTTCTTCTGCTGTGTTTTCTATATTCCTTTCTTTCTTCTACTTTGTTTCTATGCTATGTTTTCACATGCTTTCCCACTATGTTCTGCTATTTGTCTTCCACTATATGCTTCACCTACTAAATCTCTAAGCCTGTTGCTTCCTTATCTATGTACTTGACTCGAGGTGAAAACCCTAGAATTTGGGGGTTCTGCCGAGGTTTGATCATATGATTGAACTAGGGTTCTGTTTGAGAACCCTTGACTCTTTCGGACTAATTTCTGAGTCTATGAACTAAGTTTGAACTTCTTTGTTTGCATACAATTCTGAACCTTTTTTTTTAATTTTTTCTACGCCAGACTCTTCCATGGAATAGCATGACAAATTTCTTTATGTTTAACGTGTCTGTATGCTTTTATATATGACGAATCTTTCTTCAAAAGAGTTTTCTAACTTGTGATTGATTCAGAATTCCTTTTAATGGGTCTAATTGATTGTTACTGATTTTCCTTAAGTTAAAATCTTTTCCATCTTTCTGACCTGGTTCATTCATACAAAATCTTCAATTTTTTGATTTACTAGCTGTTAATTGATTCCCTTGCCTTATTTGCGCAAACCGTGTATTGTCAAGACCTTGTCCTTAAATAAACCTCTATGTATTTCCCCTCTTGTACTGTTTTGAAAAAAGTGTTTGATTAATCTCTCTCCTTAATTATTTTTACCCGTTTCAAATCAGAATCCCTTAATTAAAGGGAAACCTTGTGTAATTGATTTTCAAACTATTTTCTTACCTATTTCTGCTTGCTTTCTACACTATAAATACATGACCCTCTTTAGCACAAGAGACGAAAAAATCAACACACATTACACACTTCAGACACTTATAATCTCATAGTTCTCTTCTAAACTCATAGCATTCTGACTACTTGTTTGCACTTTGGCTTTACAAGACTACTGCTTTCCTTTGCTTGTTTCCTTGAGACTGGTATGTTCTAGTTTTGGTTTCAGCATCACCCCAACATGTTTATTTACAACCTTTACATCCATGTCTATTGTACTGTCTTGTGGAGTTAAATGTTAACTAGCATGTTAATTTCCCTTCATCTGTTTCTGTTGTGAATCCCTGCACCCATTGTCTCGCACTATGTGTTTTGAGTTGTAGTTCAGAACATGGCAATATTCCAGTTATTGTTCATGTTTGGACTTGATCCCTTAGGGGATCCTAACTCCCAAAACAATATGTTCTAACTGGCAGGTGGGGTGTGCCAGCATTTTCTATTGCTGGGTATGACCACTAGCCTGTCTTTGCCACTCCCCTTTTTCCCTTTTCAAAATTCCTTCTATGCACTTACACTCATTCCTAATTTCTAAGTTCTGCCCCCCTCCTGTGAGCCTTGCCTTGGGACCTTGAGCTCCCTCTGAACTTGGACACTTGAGGGCTGGCCCTTCCACACTGCACTATGACTCAATCCTGCAATGTATTTGGGTTTGAGCTTTGCCCGGAGTCTGCATGAGGCTCTTAGGGAACTCTGACACACCCCAAATGAGAGAAAGGCTTTTGAAATCGGATCTTTGGAGCTGGTTCATCTCATGTTTCAGACAAGGAGCCTGATTAGGCTCCCCTTGGTTGTATTTTTAATTTCTGATGTAATTTTGCTTTTCTTATTCCATTCTGGGCTGTAATAACTTTGTAATAAACTTCGGGGATGTTTAGTGAAAAGGGAGGTGTAACTATGCATGAAAAGGGTAGATAACTTGCCTATAGGAATCTCTAATTTCAGTGTTTTTTCATATAGTTACCATGCCTATAAGATTCTGCACTTTCATATAGTTACCATGCCTATAAGATTTCTGCACTCTCATATAGTTACTATGCCTATAAGACTTATTCATTTTCATGTAGTTATCATGCCTATGAGAAACTCTGCATTCTCATTTAGCTATCATGTCTATAAGGAACTCTGCATGCTCATCTAGATACCATGACTATAGGGATTCTGCACTTTCATGTAGATATTATGTCTATAGCTTCTGTGCACACAGTAGAGAATATGCCTATAGGTCTTTTCTGATTCTTGCATACCCGTTTTTCACTAGGCAAACGTGTTTATAGGCCTTAAGTAAAATAATGCAACACCTAGATATCATGTTATAGGATTTCTGCACTCTTCTATGTCTATAACAATGTTCTAAGTTGTCAAACACGTAGAAAGCATGCCTATAGGGGTTCTAATTCAAATCTGAATAACCCCACTCGCTTATGAGTCTAAATTAGCAGTAATAATACGTTACCAACAGCAGAACTCGTGTTTTCTAAAATTTGTTTTTTAACGAGCAACTTTCCTTTAAATCAGCACGTAATCAGTTCATTCTCTTATTTCTGAAATCTGTAGACATCATGCCTATAGGTTTTCGTCTATCACTTAGGCAAGCCTTTAGGGTAATAGTTATAAACTGCAGCAGTTTTTATTAACTACAACCAGCAAGCAGGCCTGATTCAGGCTTTTTATCTGAAACATGTAATATATCAGTCTACCACAACTCTTAAGTTTAATCAGACCCTAATGAGTACGTGTAAGACATGCTAAACTATATGCTTTCTCTGATCTAAGGAGGTCTGTTTGAGCCTTATGTGTTTGAATACCTTTCCCATATTTGCTCTATGTGTTTTGATTGTCGCCCTAGAATTTTGTCCTTTTAAACTATAAAACCCCACACCCCTTCCCTTTAGGATTAGTAGTCCCAAACGCCTCCGGGACTGATAGGATTGGGGCGGGTAATAGCATGCGATAAGTGAAATGAGACCATTCCGCGTTTAATACCTTAACGGGGTGGGAAAGGGTAGATATAGATATGATGACCACGGGATAACACCACGTGTATAAGTGGTTACCGGGTGTTGTGTGCGGTGATCCATATTATTTATAAACCTAGGACCCCCCCCCCTCTTTTATTTGTTTATTTCATTATTTATTTTCAAAATTCACAAACTATTTTTTCTCTCTCAAAAATTCAGCTTTTCTTTCGTTTCTTTTTCGCTCCATCTATTTGGCAACCTTTATGTGAAAATCCCCTCTTATCTGAAGCCTTATTTGTCTATATGTTATTTGTACCCTAAAGTCACAACAATAGCTTGGCCGGGAACCACACTAGTGGATTCTGAGGGGTGCCTAACACCTTCCCCTTGGAATAATTTCAAGCCCTTACCCAATCTCAGGTTATCCAAACAAAACCCTTCTTAGTGTCCTAATGCACTTTAATCATTAGGTGGCGACTCTTCACTTCAATTCGAACCCAATTCCCAAAAGGGAACGAGTTGTCCTCCCACATGTCATAAACCCGATTTCGCGAGAAAAAGGCGGCATCGACAATGTTGTGGTTATATTACTGTTCCCTCGCCGAGATTCTTTTATCATTGGTGTGGATATATGAAATGGGAGCGGGTTGCACGCTTGCAACAGTAATATATGAAATGGGAGCGGGTTGCACGCCTGCAATGGTAATATATGAAATGGGAGCGGGTTGCACGCCTGCAATGAGATATATGAAATGGGAGTGGGTTGCACGCCTGCAACGAGATATATGAAATGGGAGCGGGTTGCACACCTGCAACAAGAAAGAAATGAAAGTGAATACTGTGTTTGTTTTCCTCATTATTGTTGGCAACTAAATTATGGGTTCTTTACATTCCTCTTTGGTATTTTGTTGTTATCCGATACTCCCCGTAGCATGTCTTCCCCTCCCCATCTTTAACTGTGAATATCTGCTTTTATTTTCCGCTATAGATGATTTAACTGCACAAGTTTATTTGGTAGTCTTGTTCTAGCCTCGTCACTACTTCGCCGAGGTTAGGCTAGGCACTTACCAGCATATGGGGTCGGTTGTGCCGATACTACACTCTACACTGTGTGCAGATACTGATACCGGAGCGTTTGGACCGCAGTGAGGGTGTTGTCTTCAATCCATTCAGGCGACCCGAGGTAGTCTTGCAGGCGTTCACAGGCCTTGGTGTCTCCTTCTATCTTTCTCTACTGTTTTCTCTGTGTATTTCTGAAACAGTTTGTATTTATTTTTCGGACCTTTATTTGTAGTACTCTTAGACAGTCTGTGAAATTGTGACACCAGATTTGGGTAGCTTTTAGTTATGGAATTGTGTTGGAAATATTTAAATCGTTACATTTCTTTTCTTCCGCTTATTTGACTCCTCTATCTATATGATGTTGTTCAACATTGTCGAAGGATTAAAACATAAAAAAAGGTTAAGTAATTGGAACAATTGGCTTGCCTAGCTTCCATTAGTAGGCGCCATCACGACCTCTAAGGGTGGGAAATTCGAGTCATGACAAGTTGGTATCAGAGCTCTAGGTTACTTAGGTCTCACAATCCACGGACAAGCTTAGTAGAGTCTGAGGGATCAGTACGGAGACATCTGTATTTATCCCCCAGAGGCTACAGAGTTAGGAACAACTTCACATCTATTCTTTCCTGTCGTGCGGTTTGGTTTCTCAATGCTAATTGAATTTCTACTCTGTTCTTTCGCAGATGGTGAGAACACGTGCTTCCTCATCCACTGATCAGCAGCCCGAGCCCCCAGCAGCAACTCTCACGAGGGGTAGAGGGCAAGGCCGAGGCTGTGCTAGAGGCCGAGGTAGGGGCAGAGCTCAGCCTAGAGCAGCAGCACCAGCGGCGGAGCCTCAGGTTGAGTTTGACGATGAGGTTCTGGCCCAGGCAGTTCCAGTGGGCCCAGCTCAGTTCCCAGAGGGTTCATTGCTACCCCAGTACTCCAGGATGCTCTGGTCTGTCTAGTGGGCCTTATGGAAAATGTCACCCGGGCAGGCTTGCTTCCTGTAGCACCAGCCGTCTCTCAGGATGGAGGAGGAGCCCAGACTCCTACTACCCGCACTCCGGAGCAGATGGCTCCCCAGTTTCAGACTCCAGCAGCTCAGCCAGTTGGAGCAGTTCAATCGCGTGTGGTAGCTCAGACCGGTGATGGAGCAGCTATGTCTGCTGATGCCATGTGGAGATTGGACAGGTTCACCAAGCTCTTCACTACCACTTTCAGTGGTGCATCTTTTGAGGATCCCCAGGATTATTTAGACAGCTGTCATGAGGTTCTCAGGAACATGGGGATAGCGGAGACCAATGGGGTCGACTTTGCTATTTTTCGACTGTCTGGATCCGCCAAGACTTGGTGGAGAGATTATTGCTTGGCTAGGCCAGCTGGGTCACCAGCTCTAACTTGGGATCAATTTTCTCAACTATTCTTGGAGAAGTTTCTTCCTATCACTCAGAGGGAGAACTATCAGAGAGTTTGAGCGTCTCCAGCAGGGTTCTATGACTGTTACTCAGTACGAGACCAGATTTATTGACTTGGCCCATCATGCTTTTCTTATACTTCCCACTGAGAGAGAGAGAGAGAGAGAGAGTGAGGAGGTTCATTGAGGGACTCATTCAGCCTATTCAACTTCATATGGCCAAGGAGACGGGGGAGCGAGATTTCCTGTTAGGATGCGGCCAATGTGGCCAGGAGGGTTGAGATGGTTTTATCACAAGAGGGTGGTCAGGGGTCTGACAAGAGGCCTCGTCATTGGGGCAGATTCAGCGATGCCTCATCTAGAGGCAGAGATTCTTTTGGTAGAGGCCATCCTCCTAGGCCTTTTCACAGCACTTCAGGCTTCTCACGGTGCTCCAGGTGGCCGTGGTTTTTACATGCAGTATTCTGATCAGCAGTCATATAGTGCATCGCCAGCTCCTATCAGTGCACCCCCGCATCAGAGTTTTCAGGGTCGTCAGCCCCAGCAGCCAAGGGCTTGTTTTACTTGTGGCGATACGAGGCATATTGCTAGATTTTGCCCTCGAGCACCGAGCAGTTCTCAACACCAGGGTTCCCGTGCCATGGTTCAAGCACCGAGTGTTCCACCGCCCGCTCAGCTAGCTAGAGGCGGAGGTAGGGGTGCTAGAGGTAGAGGTAGAGGTACTAGAGGTGGAGGTCAGGCCGCTAGAGGTGGAGGCCGGCCAGCAACAGGCCATCCCAGAGATGTAGTTTCGAGTAGTGGGGCCCAACCCTGATGTTATGCTCTTCCAGCCAGGCCTGAGGCTGAGGCTTCCGATGCAGTTATCATAGGTACGGTTCTGGTTTGTAGTAGGGGTGCTTCAGTGCTATTTGATCCAGGGTCTAAATACTCTTATGTGTCATCTTATTTTGTACCATATCTGGTCATGCCTAGTGATTCTTTAAGTGCTCCTGTTTATGTGTCTACACCGGTGGGTGATTCTATTGTGGTAGATTGTGTTCATCGTTCTTGTGTAGTTGTGATTGGGAGTCTTGAGAGCCGAGTAGATTTGTTACTGTTGGACATGGTTGATTTTGATGTCATATTGGGGATGGACTGGTTATCACCTTACCACGCTATCTTGGACTGTGATGCCAAGACTGTGACCTTAGCCTTNCGGTTTTTTAGCATTTAACCCCCTTTTATGTTATGGATTTCGTTGTTCAAAAAATGATTTGTAGAGAAGAGAGAGATTTTGTTTACGGATTTTTGAGTAGAATACGATTGTGAAGTGTATAAGAAAAGAAGGTTTGTATGGCTTAACCACGTGTGGAGATATCTATAATATCCGTCTTTCTTCTCTTTTATTGTTTTATTGTCGTTCTCTGTTCTATTCGGGGCAACACGGGTTGTGCTCTATGAAAACAGAATTTCAATTTTCTATTCAATTCAAAATTCAAATTGAAGTATGATACTTTTCTGATATCTGATAATTCTCTATCGGGAACATATATCCGTCTAACAATTTCTCTTGGGGGGTTTACATATACTCATAATTGTTGTTATAATTAAAATTGAGAAGGATTTTTTGATTGAAAAAATCCATACTGATTAGTTATATATCAAGTTGTATTTTCTTATGTCATTAGGAAAACAAAATTTGGAGATTCAAATCCAAGAATCATTCATGCATTCTAAGTCAATAGTTAATGGTTCCGATTTTCATAAATTTGAATTTTGGATTTTGCGACTGAAAATCCACATTTGATTTTTCAATAGAAAGGTAAGAGAAAGCTTTGAACATTATGAATTTGGAGATAGACTCAATCGAAATTGAAAGGATGAATCAAACCCAATCAAAAGGGAAGAAGGATTAGGATTTCTTTGACTTTTAGGAAAAATTAAGGAAAACAGAACTCAAGGTGCAAGTACAATAAAAAAGCAGTTCAGTAATCCGGGAAAGTTTTCATCTATTTTGTATTTGTAGCATTTTGGCGACATGGCCGAGTGGTAAGGCAGAGGACTGCAAATCCTTTTTTCCCCAGTTCAAATCCGGGTGTCGCCTGATCAACAAAAAACTCGAAATCTCTTCTTTTCTTCTGTTCTGTTGATATAACCCGCCGAATGATTCCCCAGCAGAAGCAGAGAAAGCAGACTGTTGATACTTGTTTGATTCTAAACATCTGGTCTGGGGGTTTTTCTAAAAAATTGTAAATATCCTTGCATTGCATATTTAGGCTTCAAGGAAATATTCGAATGCTAGAGGGGCTATCAAGACTTCGCAATTACCTTCTACTACAAATCAAAATTTTCTATTATTAATGCATTGTATAATGACTGGACCTTGAATTAGATTGGAGAGCCCGATAGGAAATCTAAATAGTTGTGGAAGGGGGCGGAAGATACTTTATTATATACGAGGAACTCACGAAAATCTCTGAGTGCTCAAGCATCCAATCAATTGAAATGAGGGTCAACAAAAAAAGAATAGGACCTATTATTCCTACATGTTCCATTAGTAACATTCCCTTGAGATGTTACTGCAGATTTTGCTTGTGTTTAATCTTTCCCGATTAGAAATCATATAGGAATTTCTTATAAAATGAGCGAATTTATTGGATTGGTTTATTAATAGTCTTCGTTCTTTTTGACTCTGCGCCATTGATTCCACTATTATTAGTGAGGAATAATGGAACAATTCCTTTATATTTATAGAGATAGGGGACATAATTCATATGGATATAGTAAGTCTTGCTTGGGCTGCTTTAATGGTAGTCTTTACTTTTTCCCTTTCACTCGTAGTGTGGGGAAGAAGTGGACTCTAGGGGTCCTACTAATTGAGTTAAGGAAGCAAACTGTATCAATATCAATTGCTTTCTAGATCGTTCTGCAACACGTTTTGAACAAAATAAAAATATCTTCATTTTGAAATTCCATTGGACTCGACTGGAGTAATGTATTATAGGAATCATCCTCTTTCAATCAAAGAGCTATTTCAACGATTCCCATGTTTGTAGTTCGAAAGGAAGAGGATCCCAGGAAATTTATTCGAACCTAATTCTTCCGAAATTTTCTATTCCAATCAACGGCCTCTTACCAGGTGATACTGAGGAGGGCCGGACCCCTTTTTTATTTGTTTCTCTCTTTACTGTTCAAAGAAGAGGTGGTTTTGTTAAGTGTATACGCACTTTGTATGAGAAAGAAAGGATATAAACATAGTGGTTGTCTAACGAGATACTATGCAGAATAAGATCTTCAGGTGAGTCACATATTGCGCATTTACCGCTTTCGAATTTTTGAAATTGGATTTATGCTTTATCGACTTATTTCATATCATGGTTCAGGCGTTAAAATCGGTGAGGTTTACTCTTCTTTTCGATACCGTGGAACTACTGTCAATGGTTACTCAATTTACTCTTGGGAAATGTTTAAAAAAAAAGATTACTACCTGATTTTTTTGAATCTGCCTATATCTATCGCTTTTCCTTCATTGATTTGATTCTTTCAATAGATACCGAGATTCAGATTGGAAATCAAAAATCTAGTAATTCAAACTATAAGACATAAGAGTAATTCAGATTGATCAGAACAAATAGATATAGCAAATAAATGGAATTGGATGCTATGTCAATCCCATATATGGAATTGATATTCACATATATCAAGATAATATTGTAGATTGATCTATAGATCCATATCAAATGCAGCCTCTATCTTTATTTTATTCCAGGGGGCAGCTTTATAACTACAATCTAACTAATAAATAGTATGGTAGAAAGAAATAGATGAATCTTTCTTTCTACCATACTATCTATCTATTAGAATACTGCCGATTCTAGATTCTTGATCAAGTGGGGGAGGTGGCATACAGACTTGCGTTGCCACCGAGTTTATCAACCGTGCATCCAGTGTTTCATGTGTCCATGCTTCAGAAGTATCACGGCGATCCATCCCACGTGTTAGATTTCAGCATTGTCCAGTTGGACAAGGACTTGCCCTATGAGGAGGAGCCGGTAGCTATTCTGGACCGGTAGGTTTGTAAGTTGCGATCGAAGAGTGTCCCCTCCTGTTCGTGTTCAGTGAAGAGGTCAGCCTGCTGAGTCATCGACCTGGGAGTCCGAGTCCGATATATGGAGCCGATATCCCCATCTTTTCTCTGACTCAGGTACTTCCTTCTTATGTCCGTTCGAGGACGAACGGTTGCTTTAGAGGTGGAGAATGTGATGACCCAAAAGGTCATCACTTGTTTTAGAAATAAATTCTGTGTTCCGATGCCTTAAAACCTCCTTTTTGTTTCACCTCGATTTGCGTGCGCAGTCCGGGAGTGTATCCGGAAAGCCATTATGTGAAAATATGTGAAAGATGATGAATTTTGCCTTTAAAATGAATTTAGGTTGACTTCGTTCAACATTTTGGGTAAACGGACCCGACCCGTGATTTGACGGTCCCAGAGGGTCCGTCGAAAAATATGGGACTTGGACGATGCCCGGAATTGAATTCCGAGGTCCAAAGCCCGAGAAATGAATTTTTAAAGAAAATTGTTTTTTGGAATATATATGAGTTTTTGAAATGAAATATGTTTGAATTTGATGGTATCGGGCCTGTATTTTGGTTCCGGAGCACGGTACAAGTTTGAAATAATAATTTGGTTGGATTTGAAAAATTTGGTAAAGATCGGAATTGGTTTGATATAAAACGGACTTAAAGTTGAGAAATTGGAAATTTTGGTGTTCTTGAAGGATTTCATGAATTTGGGGTTCAATTCGTAGTTGTTGATGTTATTTTGATGATTTGATTGCACGAGCAAGTCCATACGATGTTTTTAGGTTGGTGTGCATGTTTGGTTTGGAGCCCCGAGGACTCGGGTGAGTTTTGGATAGGCCACGGAGTGAAATTTGGACTTAGAAAATTATTGGTATGATTGCAGGTCTGCAGGCTTCGCATTTGCGAAGTTTGGCTCGCAAATGCGAATAAAACATCGCAAATGCGAAAGAAGGCCTAGGCAGGCCTGATCGCAAATGCGATCATTTGGTCGCAAATGCGGAGGGCCCTAGTCGCAAAAGCAACGTCTGCCTCGCAAATGCGAACCCCTTAAAAAGTATGGGGTGGTCGCAAATGCGATAAAAATCTCCGCAAATGCGCAGAGAGCAGTCTTATGAAGGGTTCGCAATTGCGAACCCTGGTTGCAATTGCGAACCCTGCGACCTGCAAATTCATAACTTAGCCGAAAATCTTTCATTTTTCAAACCCTTTTAAAACCTAAACACCTTTGGGCGATTTTTCAAAGACAAGTACTCTTCCAAATCGATTGTAAGTCATTTCTAACTCGTTTTTATTAATCTTTAACATCTTTTCTCGTGATTTCAACTCAAATTCAAAGGTTTTTATGGGGGAATTGGGTATTTTGGGTAGAACATAGGTTTTTCAAATTTTGGGAATTTGGACCTCGATTTGAGGTCCGATTTCAAAATAAATTATATATTTGAGTTCGTGGGTGAATAGGTAATCGGGTTTTGGCTCGAACCTCGGGTTTTGACCATGTGGGCCCGGGATCGATTTTTGACTTTTTGGGAAAAACTCTAGAAAATCTATTTTCATGCATTAGAATTGATTCATTTAGCATTTATTGATATAGTTAAGTAACTTGTGGCTAGATACGAGCGAATTGGTGGTGGAATCAAGAGGTAAAGCGGTAGTTGAGGCTTGAATTGTGTTAGTGGCATCGAGGTAAGTGTTTGGTCTAACCTTAGCTTGAGCGATTAGGAGT